>NC_133202.1:37772341-38012341 GCF_958299795.1 Porites lutea
TTTCCACTTATTTCGTTACACAGTGGAAAATTACCCTTCTCAAGCAGGTATAGTATTATGAAACACCATTGTTTTTAATTAGATCATGACATACGTTGCCGGTAATCCTCTGAAAATTTATTTTGTCATCCAAGTTTTGGGCACGTTATGCAACTACTTGTCCTAACCTGTTCATTTTGTGTGAAATAATTCCTTTATAGACAAACAAGGTAAATGCCCAAAACCATGGAAAGGCCAAAATGGAATCTGTGATTACCGTGGTGACATGTGTCTTCAGGATTCTGATTGCAGTGGAGATGACAGATGCTGCTTCAATGGATGTCAAAATGACTGTGTACCTCCCGGTAAGTGGTATATAATGAATTTTTTCAATAGAAGGGAATGTATTGCATTTAAAGCCCTTTGATTCAGATACCAAAGGAACGAAACCAAGGGGCCACATAGGCTCGATTTCAGCCGCTGTTCTGGAAACGAGCCCGCGCTCCTTCCCCGAACAGCGGCTGGTAATCGAGCCTAGGGGTCACATTAGAGTTATTTCAGGGGGGTCACTTTTTTTACTTAGGCCAGGGGCCCGTTTCTCAAAGTCAAGGTATTTTTTCGGGCCTCGAAATCAAATACAGTTGAAGCCCTCCTTGCAACCACCCTCGTAAGCGAACAGCTCTGGTCACGACCAGCTTTGTGAAACCCCGTTTGAACTGTTGCTTAAACTTTGTAATTAAAAGCTCTGGTAAGCGACCGCGACCACTTTTGGGATTACCCAACTAGACTTTTCCTTTGTTTTTAAGTCTCGCAAGCGACAACTCAAGAGTCTTTTCATATAAATCAATACTTTAACGAAACTGCACACTGCGCGAATGGTTTGTCGCTAAAGATATCTTGTACGGTACAGTATTGTATTTGTATAAGTTCAAGGTCCAAAAAGTTGGACATAAAGTTAAGCTGTGTTTGTATCAGATATAAAGACACCCATCACACATTAAGTTCTTTTGTTTTTTCTTTATGGATTATTATGGAGTTTTTGAGGCTCTTCGTAATCGAAATCCAACTCATTAGATCTTTTCATGTTTCAGTGGGTATTAAACTTTGCAAGAAGCACAAGAAGGCCAATGGTGCATCTGGTAATGAACCTCCTTTAATTGGTGGCTTTGGTCCCAGCTGCAAAGTAAATGGAGACTATGAAGAAATCCAGTGTCATGGCTCAACAGGGTTCTGTTGGTGTGTAGACAAGTTTGGTAATGAACTGGAGGGAACGCGGACACGAGGAGAGCTTAACTGCTCGCATCCAGGTAAGAAAGGCTGGGAAAATGTTACTTACAATGCGTTCATTCGCACTTTATAGTGAGCCTCTATGCGAACGTCGTTTTTGTCGCGCGTTTTCAATCAGTCGTCGATTTTTTATCGAAATCTTCACATATCTAGAATTGTTCCTGGAAAAGGGTTTACTCTGAACGCGCTGCACACACTTTTTTGGGCGGATTTCTTTGCTGTCATCACACGACTAACGTTGTTAAAGTTGATCGAAATGCAATGCGGACGTCATTTCATCAATAGCTACATAGTGATTGTTACAACTTGCTCAATTTTCATATGTAACTGTAAGTGAATTCTTTTGAAGATAAAGTTTTAAACTAAAGGAGAAAGGAAAATACATTGTCATTAGTTCGTGTCGTCCACACAATGTCGTAGTGACACAAGAAAATGTCTCATTGTAGTGGTGTAGTGGCGGCAAAGAATGTACGTGCGATTGCATAGTTGTTGTGCTCCGTACACCTGTTAAACCTGGTGATTGTACCAATAGACGACTGAATGGCGTGGATAAAAACGAGGATGGTCTTGAAGGCGAAGCCTCATCGCTGAGAAGTTTTCAGCACGGCCCATTCCAGGCAAACACGAAATTGCACTCTAAATTTGATTTTACCAAGGGTACAGACATATGGACAGCGCTCGTTTATGTTTAGTGCGCGAAGACTGTGGAACAGAAGCTAACAGACTAGCTGCGGAGCTGAAAGACTGCTGTCCGTTAACTTCCTCTGAAGAAATTTGAAACTTGTAGTGGAAATTTTAGGCAATTCGTTAGTTAGTTACGGTTCAAATTTTAACCCATGAATCTCTGTATTTTGATTGATTGATTGTTCTAATAATGTTGTGGTTATTTAGAATTGAACGCAGGAGCTGGAAAGAATGGAACTTGTCCTAAACAGTGGAAGGGTCTGACTGGTTTCTGCGACAAGATGGGTGACGAATGTGGAATGGACTATCACTGCGCGGAAAATGAGAAATGCTGTTTCAGTGGCTGTCAACGCATGTGTGTGAACACAACAGAGGCTCACAAGAAAGCTCAAACAAAACCAGGACAGTGCCCAAAGCCTTGGCTGGGTCAGGAGGGTTTATGTGATCGCCGTGGTGATATGTGCAGTAAAGATGTCGACTGCCAGGGTGGCCAGTTATGTTGTTTTAATGGATGCCAACTGGACTGTGTTAACCCTGGTTAGTAATGAAATAAGTTTATTACTTAATGCTATACTTGTAAGTGCAAACAGGCACAACATTGTTGGCCAATAACTCCCAACATTGTTGGATGTTACATGTTGCGTCCGTTTGCACACCCTGCTGTTGATGCGTGTTGTTGGGAGTTGTTGCGCAAAGTTTGAAATCGGTTAAACGTTTATCTACGTGCAAGCGGATGCAATAACTCCCAAAGTTGTTGGCCAACAATGTTGCGTCCGTTTGCACTATGAGCAATTGGAGAAGGGTTCTCGCAGCGCCGCAAGACTTTTTGGTTTTGTGTTAATAAGTTCTTTCGCAGCTAATCACAAAGATGATTGAGTTATGATGTCACTAAAAGGTCATGAAATGAAAGTAAACTTACAAGACTTTGCATTGCTACATATCGGAACTTACGTGACCGCTATGCATGGCTATTAGAAAAGAAACTGTATTGTCAAGCTTAATGTATGTGAGAGAAAGAGAGCTATACTCAGTGTCATATTCGTTGCAGCGCAAGGTATGTTTAACGGTTTCAAGTGCCATTTTAAGCTCGATTACCAGCCGCTGTTCGGGAAATGAGCCGCGCGCCTCCCCCTCTTCTCCGGGAGAACCGAAAGAGCTGCAGAAATCGAGACTAGTGTCATTGAGCAAGTTCCTTTACTTTGAGTATGTCCCTGGGTTGTACAAGTTGGTGGTTTTGACAGTTTGCTCTCAAGAGTGCTGTGTGATTTGAAGTTTTTTTTTCTGTCTTATGCTAGTAGGCAACAATGATTTGTAACAGAAGTGTATTTCGTTCTGTTGTTCACCTTTGCATAAGCTAGTGTTTTTGAAAGGTCCTTTTTTCGATATTTGGTACAATTAAATGGTCATATTAACGCTTAGCTTCAAAATTAAGCGCCCCCTTCGAAGTCAAAAGCAACGTATATTTAGCGGATACACACGAACTAAGTTTTTACTTAAAGAAACATTCCATTTTCCTGTTAACTGATACAGTTTTTCTCAAAAAATGAAATTAGCGCCGGAATTCGATCATATAAAGAACTCACAGTTTTTTATCCTGCACATGTGTGATAAATTACTAGACATATTTTCTTCGTTCTGATTTTCTGACGAACGTACGTATTTTTTTTTCTCTGAATCCAGGTTTGTCTACCTGCCAGAAAAGGTTTGAGGAATCATTTCTTTTCCCACCACTGGGTCGTTTTGTTCCAAGCTGCAAGGATGATGGAAGATTTCAAGAAAGGCAGTGTCATCCCTCAACTGGTCACTGTTGGTGTGTTGACAATTATGGTACTGAACTGCTTGGAACTCGAACCAGGGGAAGGCCTAATTGTACTGCTCCAGGTAACACTTACATACATGTAACCTATATTATCAAGGCTGTGCTCTAAGAGAAATTGAATGGAGCCCAGTGCTCTGAAATTGTGAAATCCAGAGCGCCCAACATAAGTAAGATTTTCAAGAGCAAAGTTAGGCGCCACAGGCCACCGGGCGCTGCTAGTGTACAGCCCGGCTTATCATCGCAGATTTGCTTATTAGAGGTAACGAATGCACATGAAGTAAATGGGGCAGTGTTGAGAATGCTTCAAGCTCTGCTGTAATGCTTTTACACGCGTTATTTTCTACGGTTACAGGTAACTAAGGCGCGCCAGGTCTTAACAATTTTTTTGTGGTCACTCCGTGACGGGCATGTTGCTCTACTTTCATTAGCCACCTGTTTGCCTTTGACGTCATTAGCAACAGCTCTCTTGAAATTGCTAAAAAGCACCATTCGTTAAGGGAACACGGATTCTGGAATCGTGGAAATTTCTGTTTGTAGAATCTGGAATCCTGGTGATTCAGCTTATCCGGAATCCAGTACCTGGAATCGCAAATCCACGATAAGGAATCCAGAATCCCAGACTGTCTTGAAATTGGGTGGGCCGGAAGCTCTAAGAACGGCTCACAGGATTGGTTTAGAAAACAGTACATAGCCCTAACCCAAACAAACTAACAATGAACCCCAACTGTGAAACAATAGAGCTTAGGGCCAACAAGAACCTATCAAATTAGAGGTTCTAAAGAGGTTCTGGCCAGCAGTTGAAATTACCTTACATGGGGCGATAACCATTGTAGAAGAGCTGCAGGGAAAAGTAATCCCTCAAAATTTGAATTTCGTGCTTTGCTGCTAATGACGTGAAAGGCCGACAAGTTGCCACTAAAACGGAGTAAGTTACCTGTGGCAACAACACGATTTCAACGTTAAACCCGCTTACCAAATTAGTAAATGTATCCAAGTCTTCTTTTTGTTCTGACTTCACTTAACTCAATACTGAGTTTACTGGTTAACTTGTAGTTTTCATTGTGGCCCACAAGGTTGAAAATCCCAACTGGCCGCAGGCGAATCAGTTGGCTATTTGCAAGCGTGACCAAGGAGTTGAACTCATAACTTGGATTACAATCCCAGCGCCCTAATCGCTCGGCCATGCTACCTAATTTTAAAAGAAAAAAAGTGATCTGCTTTGACTTTTTTTGTAGATCCATGCCTTTCAACTACTTGTCCTTACTACGGTCAGTGTGTTCGCAGTGCAGACCGTAAATCAGTTGAATGCAAGTGCAATATTGCTTGCACCTTCATTTATGATCCAGTGTGTGGAACAGATGGGAAAACGTATGCGAATGAGTGTGTAATGAGAAGTACAGCATGTGTGCAAAAGAAAAACATCGCTGTGGATTACGAGGGGGAATGCGAAGAAGGTAAGTGTAGAATATTTATGAGGTGCAATACCTTAGACTTAGAAATACACTTTATTTGAGTATCATTGGTATTTAGCAAGAAAGTCTTAATTGAGGACACTATTTTTACGTCTCCTGTTGGAGACGGGACCGCCATTTTACGTGGTCATCCGAGCCACGCGAAGCTCAATCCAGACCATTATTTTTAGTATTCAGTTGAAGCAAAGGCACGTTTTAGCTTTTCAAAACAATACGAAAATGTGACACAGCTCCTTCAACCACCGCTACCACTCATAGCTAGGCGGTTGATGTCAGCGTATAAGTCATTGCTTTTTACAATGCTAGCTAATTCTTTTCTTTCTTTTTTTTTCCAGTTGATTCATGTGCTTCAGTAGAATGTGGCTTCTATTCTGAGTGTGATGTCATGAACGGTAGCGTGACTTGCGTATGTCCAGGTTCAGGAAGTCGTCCCAACTGTAGTAGTGAAAAGGATCCTGTTTGCGGCAGTGATGGAGTAATTTATGATAATATTTGTCATTTGAAGAATGCCTCTTGCGTACAGCAGATGATGATTACTCCTTCTTTGCTAGGAAAGTGTGGTAAGATATCTTTTGTTTTATTCCCCAAGCCTTGGAGTCAAGTATGAATTTTAATATATGGAAATTGGTCTATTGGCCAATTTTTTTCCCTGTTCCCGGTAACGATCCCAAATGTCTTTGCGAAAGATAACTAGTCCCAGGTTCTCTCTCATTTGTAAAGTGGTAAATGGAGGCTGGGTTAAATTTGCTTAAATTCCTTAGGGAAGTAACGTACAAAATTATCGTAAAGTTGTTACTGATTTTTTTAAAAAAATTCACAGAGGACCCGTGTAGCGGTATCACCTGTGGTCATCCATTAATGGAATGCATAGTATCAGAAGAGGGCAAGCCTGTTTGTGAGTGTCCATTCATTGACTGTGCTGTTGACAATGATCCAGTGTGTGCGACAGATGGCCAGACTTACTCTACCACATGCATGATGGATTCGCAGTCATGTCGGGCAGGCAAGATTGTCTCTGTGGAGTACAAAGGAGAATGTAATAAAAGTTTAGAGACAGCTGGTAAGAATATGTACTTCTAGATTTTTATTTGATAGTCACGATTATTACAAATAAATACAACTGAAATAGATGAGGGGGATTGTTCATGATCGTCTGGGTGAATGTAGTCCTGAATAGGACTGTTGTTGTTGACAGTGACTGACGTTTCGTCAACCTGCGCGGTAGTCACCTTCAGAGTCAAACTTAGTTGTATCACGTCAGTTGGTCGTATTAAACTCCGGTTATTGACCTATCTGATTGGTCAATTAAGTCGCGATGTTATTGGTCGTCTATCAGTTAAGCCTTGATATTATTGGCTGTTTATGCTCTAAATGTCATCGGTGCGTCTCGATCCGTCTTGTGTCTCAGTTTAACGGTAGTTTACTGTCACGTGCAGAAATATTTTCTGGAAATGTTGGTTTTTGAGGAAAGAAAAAAACTGGATTACTTGAAATAAAAGCTCCTGAAACAAGGACGAGACCCGACAGCGAACACTGCCCTCAAAAAGCGTCACCTTTGGGATTTGAACCCGCGCCGTCAATTCAAATGTATCACAAAAGGAATTTGTGCAATCTCTTGTTTAGAATATCCTTTCGAGAACACCCGCTTAATACAGAAACATTATTGCGGACAGATAGCTTTTTCCCTGGGGAAAGAAAGTCCTTACTTTAATACATTGTCTGTAAAGTCTACCCACTTAATTTGGACATTTTCTTTGGCCCCACCGGTGTCCGTATTAACGGGGTTTAACAGTACGATTGGAACTTTTTTTAATCCTAACATGTTCACTTAATCTTTTACTTGGCTGATTTAGCAACAGAACGGGAACGTCAGTTGACGACAGCTCGCGCAAATCAAACAACTGGCTTGACCAATGGCAGAGCGGCAAATTGAGCACCGGAAGTCGTGATTAGTCCTTTCCGCATGCTTTCCCGTCGTCAACTGACGTTCCCGTCCTGTTGCTAAATCAGCCTACTATATGTACTAAGACTGCTCTCATAATTTCAGCTGCTGCTGTTGAGGATTTTTGCTCCAAAATTAACTGCAGTAGTCCCTTTGCAACCTGTGAGGTGGTAAATGGGACGGCAACATGTGTTTGCCCTGTGATCAACACGCTGGAATACTTCCCTGTATGCGGATCAGACGGAGTGACCTATCCGAACACAGGTGCCTTGAATATTGCTAGCTGTAACAGCGGAGGCGCCGTTAAAAAGGTCGAGAATGGAGAATGTAAGTATTAAACGTGGCTAAACTGTAAACTGTAATTTGTTTACCACGAAACTCTTAGGAATTCTTAAGAACTCTTTGAATGTATCCTTGCGTTCCAGAATGAATTGGAATTCGGAAGTGTTGGTTTTTCAGGAGAGGAAAAAAACCGGAGTACCGGAGTAAAACCTATCAGAGCAAAGGAGAGAACAAACAACAAAAAACAAACTCGACTCACATATGGCGTGAACTCCAGGACTCGAACCCGAGCGACAGTGATGCCACTCAGGGTTGTCATGGTTTCATGGTTATGCAATGCATCAGCTGCAGTGTGTGACTCTACCACCCTCTCCCCCCACGGTCATCTTTGTTGAGGAGTTTGATAGGCCTTTGTAGTTACACCATTGGCCAGTTTAGTGTCGTATTCAGGGAGGATCGTGGCATGAGCTGCATTTGCTAAGCTTCAATTTTCAACAATTTGTATGATTTTGGCTTTAATGTGGCTTAGCTAGTTTATGTATGTGTTGCCGCAGTAGCCTACTTTACATTTGTTTCAAATCAAAATTGCCCTTAAAAGTTCCTTTGATAGTAGTAGAGGAATTTTACGCCATTGTTTTAAGGTTTTCTTTGATTCCAATGTGTTTTTGGGGTTATAAAGTAGTGCCAACAAGTCGATGCCTGGAGTGAACCGACGGAGATACGTTTGGGTTCAAACGCTAATCAAATTGTAGTATAGCTGCAATAGTTTACAGAGATAGTGCATGGCATGACTGTGACATGATTGTTGTTTGGTTAACCTGTGTGTTTCAGGTTCCAAGCTATTTGACCCATGTGCCGTCAGCTTTTGCAGTCACAAGCGTCACAGATGTGAGGTCCAAAATGGTACAGCTGTGTGTATTTGTAACACGGCTTGCACTCTTGAGTACGCTCCTGTTTGTGCTTCTAATAACGAAACCTACCCTAACAAGTGTGCTATGGAAGTCGCTGCATGCGAGAGTGGTGAACGCCTCAGAGTCGTAAAAGGTGGAAGATGTGGTAGGTAGATACTCAGGGTTTTATCACAGTAACATGTTAGTCTGCGAGCAAGCTTTCCTTTTCGAGTGGCGAACAGAGCGAGACTCGCGAGGACGCGCGGGGACGCGCGAGCGAGCGGGCCGGAGGTAAAAAAAAGGACATCCCCCATCCCCCTTCCCCCCTTCCATTCCTCGCATCTCCTCTCGCATGTCTTTCGCGCGTGACTTCACGACATCCCTCAGTTGGAAAGAGAAATGCCAATAACATATGTATATCTGATCCTGAAGGATCACAATTTACATGATGCATTGTTAGATGTTTGCTTCTTGTTCTGGCTGTTAAATAGAATTTTGCCTCATTAATGCACATCAATGGCGTGTACATGTTGTTGTACTCTTCTGGCCATTGCAGTGGAATTCATCTTTCAGTCGCCACTCTAAAAGCTTTGAAACAAAGTTTGCTCGTCACAGATAATATATTTGCTGCATAAATCGACCTTGCGTAGTTGAACATGGTGCATATGTGAGAGGTTTTTCTGAGCCAAAAACTTGTTTTTCCTTCTCCGAATCCCAGATTATTTTGTCCCTCGCATTTTAAACTCTATATAAAGCAAATGGTAAACGATAATGAGTGCGACTATTATGACACGTTTCTCGCGCCTTGTCAAAAAGTTTCGTTTGTCACTTTACATTTTCCTCGCCCCTCTATTGCGCTCTGTTTCCCACTCGACTTCATTTCATCCCTGCTGTCTACACTCCTAGCCCCATATTTTCCTGGTCCCTTCAATGCGTGCTATTTACCTCGTCGACTTCATTTCTTACCCGCTTACCCTCTGTCTAAACGCCTAGGCCAGGGTAGGCACTTTCTTATAGGACAACTGTGTGTTTGAAGCAAAAGTTTAGGTGGACGGCTAGGAAGAAGTGTCGCACTATGTAAAGCGGATTACGCCGCCTTAATGGGTCTTTTCACCGGCGTCAGTGGTTTTGCTTTGTTTCACAGGTGGGATGACTAGAAACAAACCTGACATCTGCCCCAGTCCATGGAAGGGGCTAGATGGAATCTGTGATCGTAGGGGAGATACCTGCCAGAGTAACGCTGATTGTGATCAGCAAGGAGGAGGAAAATGCTGCTTCAATGGCTGCCAGAAAGACTGTGTTCAGTTTGGTGAGTTAAATGGGCTGGGTAGTGGTAAAATTGATGGTTTTGTATATTTTGTTTGTTAATACGAGCACCGGAGAACGTATTAGCCGAGCAGAACGTCTTTTGTTTTCAAATTCTCGGGTACCTAAAGGTGATTCGGGAGTGTTATGAATGACATTTTCATACAAATTCAGGCAAAGTGAAACTGGAAGACAAGCTGTGTCCGTCCGCTGTTTTAAGTTTACTCGAGTGCATCCCATGGGTTTGGTTTGTCCATCCGTACAAATATTTGGACTTGTCTTTCTGCAACGTTTTTTGTCTTGACTTTTGAGCTGCTCTCTTTTTAATGCGCCGTTGCTATATTGCGAGCTCTACTCAGGGACTACCGTTAAATTGCATCCGGAACTCCACAAAGCAAAATGTACAAAAAAAACACACATGATGATGCCTAAAGTGAACACATGTTCCCGCCATTCCCGCGCGTCCATGATCCCGCCATATAAAACTGTAAGGTCATGAGCACAAATAACATACTAGTTAGTTCTACCGCTTTATGGTTAATTATAGGCGGTCGCTTTCTTAGCCTGGAGTCCCCTTATGAGCCCTTTGCAGCTAAACAATGCAATCATAGGGTACAAAAACACCTTGAGGGAGTGCAAAACAGTAGGAACGTGGGTTGAACGTCAAACGTTAGCCGAGAATCTCAAGATTCGAGGGAAACATAATTACTTGTTTCCCGAGGGACCAGTCTTATTACTGTATTTGTCATATAGCTGGAAATTATGAATTTGGAAGTTCATTAAACCTCACTGTAACGGCGATGGTCGGTCAACATGCGTGGGTAGCAGGGCACTGTTCAGAGAATTTAGCGGGAAACAGTTTCATTGTTAGATGTCATGTGACCTCGAGGTAACCAATGAGAGCGCGCGCTGGTGGGAAAAAATTTCCAGCTGTATAACAATTGGATTTATGCAACTGGTCCCAGGAGTAAACATGATTAACTTCTTTTGTAGGTAAACTAAAATGCCCTCAAAAGTGTCACCCTAATGGGCGGTGCGTAGAGCTGGTGTTTGGCGGCCGACGGTGTGTTTGCAATCCTGGATTTGCAGGGGATGGAATAGAGTGTGCAGGTGAATCATTTTTGTGTAAAGGGTTTATCAATGTGTATCATTTACTGTTAAACTCAAGGTGCCACTTTAGAAACGAGGAGGGAACTGGGACGAGTCAAATGAGCCAGAGACTTCTGGGACTGTTTGCGTCCCCAGTAGCGATCCCACAAACTATTGCGGGAAGCATTTCGGCTCCAGTACCTTTCTCGTTCCCAAGATCACGCGGATCATGATGCATGAAAGGAACTAATGAATCCTCCCTCTCCAGACGGGATTTAGCGGTTCCTTTGATGCATTCTGATCTGAGTGATGTTGGATCATTGATCCTGATCCGGATCATCCCAAAGGAACGTACCCTCAGAAAACCGTGAACACCTGAAATTTTGGAGTGATATTGTGCTCCAAGGAAAAAGCCCATCAGAACGTTGTGCTTTGCTCGCATATTCTTTTTTCTTTTTCTTTTTTGTCTCATTGGTCACTACATGTTGATCATTCTTAAAATATTTCAGTTTTTCTAAGCCAAGTCTTATCTCTGTATTGTTGGCCGCTTTCATTGTTCTCTGAGTGTACGGTTGAATTGCACAACCTTGTATGTAATATTATGGGTATGTACAGTTGGGGTGTTATGAAATTTAGTAAGTTTGGTTTGTCCTTGTGTGGATTTCAAATCTTTCCAGGTGTAGGGCACTGGGGGTGCACTTTCACGAAAACTCAAAGGAATGCTTCCACGATTATATATGGCGTTGTTAGACTTCCGTTGAAACACGTTCAGCGTGATTAAAACGATTCTAAATTGATTGTGAACTGTTAAAGACTCCACACGCTTTGTGATTGGCTGAAAAATAGACTGAGAGTTGTGGTAATTTATTTTCCTCTTGAACATTTGCGAAAACGGGAGGACAGGTGACGAACCACTTTTGTGCGGCCAAGCGGCCACTTGCCAGTACTCCAAGGATGGCTGCTTAATGGCGTTCAGCTGTATTCGTAGTCTCGCTGAAAATCTCGCCCTGTTTTCTTCACCCCCTATTCAGTCACAACTTGCGCACTCACGAAATTAAATTAACATACTCGTTTTGCTGGTATTGTAGCTGATCCTTGTAGTGTGAAGAAGTGTGACCATTATGCCCATTGTACCAATGTCAATGGTGTCGGTAAATGTGTCTGCCCAGAGGTGTGTCCAAAACTTTTTGCGCCCGTGTGTGGATCCGATGGAAATGTGTATGACAACGACTGTCTGATGAGAGTCGCATCATGTAAACAACAGAAAAAGATCACATTTGCCAGCAAAGAAACGTGTAGTAAGTACGCATAGATATTGTCCAAGCATTTTTAGTAGGTTTAACCCTTGAAGTCCCAATAGTGACCAACAGCAATTTTCTCCGTACGATATCCATACATTGTCATAAGATGATGTTATGAGAATTAATAAAATGGTCACCTAAGAGAAAATACTTTGATCTTTTATCAAATTCTCTTAACTAATTCTTAAAGGAAATGTATAGAGATCAGTTTGGAGAATTTGTATGTGGATATTGGGGCTTAAAGGGTTAACTGTCATACTATCTCAAATATAATCGAAACCATTCAATAGATATAGTAGTGAAAGTGGAAGGTGATCTCAGGGCAAAAAAAAAAATCGCTCAGTTTGAGGTCTGTACGGTCTTTATATCTGTGAGGTTCTTAAAGAAATTTTTTCCTACCTTACTAATCATCACTGGCGTCTCGAAATTCAAACAATGTTCAGAGAGCAAAATCTCAAAAGTCACTCTCTACTTATGGGTGATCAGCTTCCTTGCAACCATTTCAGTGTCGTGTTATTCCAAGGCTGAGGTTCAAACATGCTCCAAAACAATAAAGCCTAACGAACTAAAAGTATTAAGCAGCTCGCCTAATGACTGATGAAACGTTTCCATTTTTAAATTTGATGAATTCCATGCAAGCCAGCCATTCCTTATATGAAGACGATTATTCCTGTTTTACTTATTGTTACGTTAAAGGGGCTGTGTTACAAGGATACTCCTGTATTAGGTCAATTCTGTGCTTAAGTCATTGTTTTACCCATACACAAAATATTCTTGTAGAGTTATAAAGAAGATATGTAACAAATTTTATGAGTGAGGACTAAGCGCAGAATGTTTTAGTGATTTATGCAGGCATAACATTAAACGTAAAAAATAAGCACCATTTTTCACGTTCCAATCCAGGCCTACCCTTGCCATCCATAGCAACAGACGACAAGAAACAGTTTCAATGCCAGAATATACTCTTAAATAACAAAACTGGGGCACCATTTTTGGAATTCAATTGGTGCGAAGACACGGCCTAGCTTGTTTGAGATATCAATTACAGTAAAACGCCGCGAAGAAGAACCTAGGATTTAAGATCCTGCTGGCACAAATTTGTCATTTTAATACTCCAAAATGTAAGAATCAGTTTAGCCAAGAAAAATCAACAGGTTCTTATGTTGGGTTAGACTACATTTTCATAAACATTTTGAACAAAAGTTTGTTATTATTATTTCTAGTTTATTTATTTATTTATTTAGTCAGTCAGTTAGTTAGTTAGTTATTAATATATTTAATAAATGCATAATGTATACAACCATTGTTAAAAACTGCATATCTTCTAGCTGTTAACCTAGTTTTGTTAGATTCTTGATAAATAAATGCCTATTATGAAGGACCAATACCATTTATAGCAATTTCTTGTAATCAACAGCAGTATCCTTCTTCATTATTTAGCCTAAACTTCCAATAAGTACTCCAAACTATAAGAATCTATTTTGCCAAACTTCAAAAAATCTAGGTTCTTCTTTACGGCGTTTTATTGTAGCGTGACACAGCCCCTTTAAAACATGTGATTAATATGTATTACACTCAACAGAACCAGATCCATGCAAGAAATCCAAGTGTAGTCACCCACAACATACATGTATGGAGACATCGATAGGAGCTGTGTGCGTGTGTCCCCCAACACCATGCACACTGGAGTTTGTACCTGTGTGTGGCTCAGACGGTAAAACATATCCTAACAGTTGTGTGATGAGGGTAACGGCTTGTGAAAACAGTCAAAACATCACTCTGGCAAGTCAGGGAGAGTGCAACACAAATGACACAAGTAAGCAGCTATTGATGACAATACGTTCGAATTGTGGAGGAAACTTTTCGGTAACAACTTCTTACGGTAGCAATTGTTTATAGACTTTTGCTGGAGCCGCTAATTGACTTGCGTAAAGTTTGCGATCGACTGCAGTAGTTATTCTGGAAACCTGTAATAAGCGTGACAAAAGAACCCTGTTCATACGCCGCCACCTTTTCTGCTAGTAGTTACGAGCCCGACCTAACACCTTTGATATTTGCTAAGCCGTGTTGTGTACCGTACTGATTTAATTTCAGACCCCTGTGATGTGCCATCCCTGTGTACACACCCCTATCATCAGTGTCAATTGGTGGGTACCAAAGCAGTGTGTATGTGTCCAATGATTATTCCAGCAAACCTGGCGCCAGTGTGTGGCTCTGATGGACTGACATACCCTAATGCAAAAGCACTCGAAAGCATGAGCTGTCTGGCAAACAGAATCGTTGACGTACAGTATGAGGGGGAGTGCATTGGTGAGTCCTAACCTTCTTTGAGCGGATACCTCTCCTAAGCCAACTGGTTTTCTGGTCGCAAGATTAGAGATTCTAAGACGATTCTAAGACGACGACTGCGAGAACGAGATTGTCTCATATACTAAGTAGAGTGCGCATAAACCAGCGTCATTTTGGCGGGAAAGCATAGTAGCCGTCGTCATTCCACCACAGGTTTTAGTGTCGCAATGAAGAAAACCGGTTATTTAGCAATTAATGAATTCGGCTTTCGTAGAATATGACGAATTAAGCAGATCGGCCAAGGTTGATAACACCCTCCGAGATCTGCTTAATTCTTCATATCCTACGAAAGCCGAATTCATTAATTGTTTTTTTTTATTCATTCGAAATACTTCCTAGTGTAAAACCATAGCTAAAACATGCTTACCTGCGTCGATGTTAAGTTCATCTTCGATAGTGTACGTTTAGGTTTTTCCTGCTCCGCAAATATTCTCCAAATAGCAGATGTCGCCCTCCGAGTTGTCGTCTTGCTGTTTTTGCCATGTTTTTACTATTATTTCGCCTAGTTCCAGCTGTAGTTCTTACTTCATGAAACGAGTGAAATGTCCGCCATTTTTTTTCACAACCAAAACAACTCAACCTCGTTTCCAGGTCTTCTCGGTAACGGTGACTTAACCTGTAGCGGGCTGCATTTTTAACGTCATTTCCTCTTTGAACACAGAATTCATCCAAATTTGGTTATCAGTGACTGGTTATGGTGAATTATGCGTGTGCTTTTAGCCAATCAGAATTGGGGAAATATTTTGAATGAATAATAACAGATGTTAACGTTTTAAGACAGAATCCGTCAGGAAATTGAGTAATTCTAATTTCCAGTGGACAAAAACCTTGTACCAGAATAATTTAAAGCACATCGCATTCTTTTGTACATTTTTCAAGGGCTAAAGATGTAATTAGTCATCTGTAGAAACACCAAAGAAAATTTCTTATGGGAGCCCTAGAAAATAGATGTCAAACATCACAAAATGACATCTTACAATTGACATTTTCAGAGTTTTACCTCTGTTTTTACAATTCTGGTGAAATTTGACATTTATTTTCTCGGGCTCTCATAAGAAATTTTCTTTGGTGTTACTAGAGATGACTAATTACATTTTTAGCCCTTGAAAAATTAAAAAGGAATGCTCTACTTGTTAAATTATTCTGGTACAAGGTTTCTGTACTCAATTTCCTGGTGGATTCCGTCTTAACATTTTGTGTTCGGGAGAATGCTTAACCACCTTCAATAACAATTACCTTGTTAACTTTTCTGAGAATTCGCGAAAAAAAAAACTCGCGTCCTCTGTTTATCTTCGTCTTCAAATCTAAAAGTCTTTATTATTTGCTTTCGGGAGGTGGACATTTCATTGAAGTTTCATCTTTTTCAACTAGAGTGCTATGACTGAGAAAAGTTTGGTATTTGGGATTAGTGCTTGCTTACCGACAACAGGTGGCTACTCTTGGATGTTCAACTGTATAGATTTAGTTCTTGTTTTCACAAGGTGAAGATGGGATTTTTTATACTAACTGAGAGCACGCTCATTGGCCGCGTTTTGTATCCTGGTTTTTGTTAGTTTTGCTGTAGAACTAATGTTATGTCATCCTCGGAGACCCAGGGGCGGTCAGTCGGGCCGGGAGAAATAGCACGACGAAAGTTTTTAAGTACAGGCGGAAAAGCTTTTCCGCCTGTACTTGAAAACTTTTGTAGCGCTATTTCTCCCAGCCCGACTGACCGCCCCTGGGTCTCCGAGGATGATGTTATGTCTTCTGTGTTAAGTTTGCACTGAACAATTGGCAACGGAATATATTGTAGATTTCGGACTTAACTTTGCTATATTTTGGTACTGATGAGGCTAATTAAAATTACTTTTCCATTTACAATAGTTCCAACAGACCCTTGTGACATTTCGCTATGTAGTCATTCTCGGCATCAGTGCCAGGTGGTGGATGGCATGGCAACCTGTGTCTGCAATGAAATCTGCCCGCTTATCTTGATGCCTGTCTGTGGATCTGATGGCCAGACATACCCGAATAACTGCTCCCTTGAGGTTGAAGCATGCGTGACTGGCAAAGAACTTACCGTGGTTGCAATGGGAGAATGCGGTAAAAATAAGTTATCATATTTACATTATTCTCAATCCCAACACTCCTAAATGTTGCCTAAGTCAAAATTAGACATATTTTCAAATTTCATCTTGTAAATTGCTAAAAAACAAGTAGCAGCATTTGAAAGCACGGAAAGAGACGTTTTTTTTCAAGGGTCACACCACGGGATTTCAAGTTAGATGCACCTTACAAGACTCTATCATTCACTCTGGGAGTGCAAAGCGAAACCATAATTAATGGCGAAACATACGATCAACTTGCAGCACGAGTCGTATCATGTAAATCAGACGTACAACAATTATCTGTAATTGTACGGTTTGATTAAGTCGACACTGTTCTCGTTGTGAGCTAATTGAAGAATATCGCATGCGTCTAAGGTATAGCGTGTAAATAGGCCTTTAGAGTTTCGTGGCTGGTAATATTTGTATTTGTTAGTTCGAGTTTCTTAAGTTTAGCGTACATTTTATTTGACTTTCTGGATACTAAATCAGTGGTTGGCACCCATGGTCATGACCTCTGCGTTGGCAGAAAATGAGTACTCGTCAGGAGGAGGGCAAACGGCGGTTAAGGTTTTGGGGGGCGGGGCAGGGTCTGTTATTTATGGTATTCCATTTGGTTCTTGGGCAAGATGTCAACTGGTAAATTGCCCTGTCTCCTCTTCCAGTTGCAATATTCATTTATTTTATTATACTTTACTTTGTTTTTCTTTATCTAACGTACTTTATATTTTTATGTTCATATTTAACAATTATTCGCCGAAGGCGAAGTTAATATTGTTGAATAATCCCCGAGACGAAGTCGAGGGGATTATTCAACCCTATTAACTGAGCCTGACGTGAATAATTGTTTTAGTATATTCACACGACGTGGTCTCAACAGAATCAGAAAGGAAACCATTAAAAACACGATTAGTTTGATTGACGAGTGAATTCTCTCGCGAACATGTAGCCGTAAACAGCAGATGCATAACAACAGTATTTTCAAACATGGCAAATCATAGTTTTAATTGTTTTGTAAACTTTAGCATCAGTGATTGAAAAGAAAGCGTTGAAAGTTTAAATAACTCCCCTTTCTGAGAAGAAACACAGAGCTTTATTTGCTTCTGTCAACTCACCGTGAATGAGACAGTTTTTTTGTCGCTTCTTGCAAATGCTGTTAACAGCGGCTACGATCGAGGTGAGCGTGTTCCTTGCCATGTTAACTTGCTGGCACGTACAGTTTTTTGAAAATATTTGCTTTCCTTCTTTTCTCCGTAAATTAACTTCCATTTCCAGGCAAAATTGGTCTTGCGAGGAAATCCCGAGTTCACAAAACAGTGACAAAGCGGCCTCCTTTTCCGCTGTGGTGGTCAATAAAAACATTGCTTCAAACGTATGAAAGTTAACTACAGTAGATCACTTCGCAAAAATCACGCTGTTTACACACCATGAAGTCTTCTCTTACCTTCAAAATCATCAACTCTGGGATATTCTTGTATTTAAAAAAAGTTCTTACTCTGCCTGGCAAAACACCCAGTTCACTGCAGCGATTTTGTTTTGCTTTATATTCACCGCCCAGCGCGGTGAATATAACGTCATAGTCCGAGATAGCGAACCAATCAGATTGCTTGAATCACCAAGATCATTGAGTGTGTGTATACTAATAACTAATAACATGCAACGAATTCAATAAAGTGAAGTAAAGGATTTCGTTTTAACGGTTAGCGCCAATCGCTGATGTTGTGACCCACCCATTCTGTTACGCTGCCAAACTTTTGAGTGAGCTGGATTTTTTTCCTTTAATAGATCAGTGTGCAAACATGGTGTGCCCCGATCCGAGAAAGTATTGTAGAGTGATGAACGGTTCGGCAAGCTGTGTATGCAATGAGATCTGCACGTCTGACTGGCGTCCTGTTTGTGGATCGGATGGTAAAACGTATCCAAATGAGTGCAGTCTGGAAGTGGAAGCTTGTACAACCGGCAAGAAACTGAGGAAAGTCCATCCTGGAGAATGTGGTAGGGGTAATATATCAGTTAAAATAGTACTGGTGTAAACTTTCTTTTTCGCAGATTGTTTTACTTGTAGACTCAATTTATCTGCTAAGGTCTCCTTTCTCCACATGATCTTAAGCCATGCAAAATTTCCCTCGTACAGTCAACTGCATAAACAACAAATAAATGAAATTTTGAAAAGGAAAGTGGGGGGGGGGGGGGAGGAACTTTACAAGATAACTATGCAGGAATTCAGTCTCAGGGGTCGATTGTTAGCAGATATTCCTTTAGTTCTTGTCCTGACTCCACGTTGAAAAGATGCATTGTGATGATTAGAGGTATTTTGTTCCAAAAGACAGCAGCAGCGTATCTAACAGTGACTTTGCCGTAATGAGGTCTAGGTCGCTGGATAAACATTTGCAGTTGTCCCAACTGTAATTTGCTGATTTCAGTGATATTTTATATGCCTAATCTACTAAACAGTGGTCTATCCTAAGGTGTGATCATTCAGATAAAACTTCTTCAACAGTACTTTCGCATGATTTCATTTATTTTCTAAGTAGTTCTAACTTTTCGAGTCTGTGGAGGGATTCCTTACCATTCAAATGAAACTCTTTGGTAGTACTGTTACATCGTACTATTTTTTCTGCATTTAATAAACGGAACATTCAACATTTTTAGGGGAATTTTAACTTCAGGCACTTCTCGAAGTGAAAAGGCTTAATCAGTTCTTTGTCTTTGCATTTCAGCGGAAAAGTTAACCTGCCCTCGTATTGATCCTACGCCTGTTTGTGCACGGCCTTCGAAACCCAACTGTTTTACAGGTGGACCCAAGTGTGGTGGTGGAAAGGCTTGTTGTCTTGATCATGACTGTACTCATAAGTGTGTCGACCCTGCTTTACCCGATGGTAAGTTGGTATTAAAACAAATATTTCGGTTCCTTGAAAATCGCGGACGTTTAACTTTGAAATTGAAATTTTTTTTGAAAGTCGCGGAAAGGTATAATTTTGTGAGGAGCTTTTAAACGTTTCGTATACTGATTAGTGGGGGTGGGCAATCCTAGAATCGCTGAAGGAGATTCGTTGCATTCAAAGATTTTTATAGATTTGTTTATTGTTTACTTTAGGCAGTAGACCAGGTGAATGTCCAAAGCTAAATCCAATACCAGGATGTGCAGCAGTGAATGGTTGTGTGTCGGACGGTATTTGTAATCTTGGAGAGAGATGCTGCCTTCAAACAAACTGCACCAAGAAATGTGTCAAGGTTGTTGTTCCACCACCACCCCCACCACGTCCCAAACCCAAACCCGGTGAGTTTAAACTATGACATGCTTTCTATTTCAGTCCGTTTATTGGGTGGGGATGGGGAGGGACTTAAAAATAAGACAAACATACGTCCAGATAGTAAATTTTCCGAATGAAGTGCATACCGAAACTCCGAGCAAAGAAACTCGTTTAATCTTCGCGTCTACTCGGGCCTTTGTGCTGGGGACGTAATACATAACATCCCCTCCTTCAAACTTCATGGTTTTAATCGCTTCCTGGTCAGTACAACGAAGTTCAGTGGAAGTACCATCAAAGTCCCCGCCCCCACCCCACCTCCACTGGTGGCGGTTGACGTTTCATTTCCACAATAATCAGCATGTCTATTGGCCGGTCGATTGTGGTTACTTTCCATAACTTTGTTTCCCATGACAGGGAAATACGTATGCAGAGGAATATTTTACTACCTATCGTAATATCTCCTATATTGCTGGAACTTAACCTTGCCTAAAATTAAAGTGTTATTTTGTCATATTTTCAGCTGGTAAGTTGACCTGCCCTCTCATTGATCCAATGCCTGGCTGCGCACGGCCTTCCAAACCCAACTGTTTTACAGGTGGACCTAAGTGTAGTGGTGGAAAGGCTTGTTGTCTTGATCATGATTGTACTCATAAGTGTGTCGACCCTGCTTTACCCGATGGTAAGTTGGCAAACAAATATTTTTGTTCCTTGAACATTGTGACCCTTTTGACAACTGGATGTTGCTTTTTGAAAGACGCGGAAAGGTATAATTTTGTGAGGGGCTTTAAAACGTTTGGTGTACTGATTAATTAAGGGTAGGCAATTCCAGAATCGCTTTTGGAGTTTTGTTGCTTTCAAAAGTTTTTACTAATTTGTTTATCGTTTACTTTAGGTAGTAGACCAGGTGAATGTCCAATGCTAAGTCCAATACCAGGATGTGCAGCAGTGAATGGCTGCGTGTCGGACGGTATTTGTAACCTTGGAGAGAGATGTTGCCTTCAATCAGACTGCACCAAGAAATGTGTTAAGGCTGTTGTTCCTCTAACCCGACCCATGCGCCCACATGGTAAGTACATGGAAAAAAATATAACGATGGCGGGACTCTCAATTCAAGTTTTTGTTGTCTCCCCAAAACAAAATCAAAGTGAAAACTTTGGTGAGCTCGTGGATACGTTGTTTGCAAAATAAAATCAGTAAAATATTTTCTAGGTTTCTTTTTTGTTGAAATGGCATACTCAAGAAAAATTCCGACTGCCGTACATGTACCTGTCAAAACACACTCCCAGTAACTCCGATTTCATTTTCTATCAAGAGAAGATACTTAGAAAACGTTTATTTTCCAAATGTAGTGCGAACAGGAATGTGCGTAAATATTTATTTCGGCTCGTCACTTTTTATTGACTGTTTTCTTGTTTATTTTAAAATTCGTCAAGGGGTATTCGTCTTAGAGAAAAAGCATTCTATGGGCAAACCAAAGAAGGGCAATTGTAACCCACCGTGTCATCCTTATGGAAACTGCGTAAAGGTCAATGGAAAATACACTTGTTCTTGTGCCAGAGCTTGTCCAAGGATATACAGCCCTGTGTGCGGTACAGATGGAGTCACGTATAGTACCGAGTGTATGCGGATGTATTTGGTTTGTAAAAAGGGCACTGATGTTAGGTTCAAGCATTCAGGAAAGTGCAGGGAAGGTCTGTATTGCTTGTAATTCTTTCTTAGATAGCGACTTGTAGTGCAATAAACATCAATGCATGGTTACCTAAACTGTTGAAAGTGCTGAGGTTTTGTTGGCTTGACCTTACGTCGAGTGAGAACACCAAATAACGAATACCAGGTTCAAGTTCTCGTTATTTCGCACTATTCAAGTTGATATAGTATAAGATGGCTTACAGAATCAGTAGGTTAACAAATGATGAAAAGTAAATATAATATACAGGTTTGTTGATATGTGCATAGTGACCAAAGTAGCCGAAGCTTACGTGTTGGTCACATCCGTTCCATTCATCCGTTAGACAAGGTTGTTTGATTTGGGTACGCGTTTATGGCTCGTCTACTCATTTACTTTTTGCTAAGGACGCTGTGTATTCCTTATTTCTCAAACGTGACCAGAGAAGTTTCAGGGGAAATTAACTTTTTATTATACACAAGGTATGGATCGAAAAGTATGTCTAGAAAAAAGAGAGATTTAGAACCACGTTTACGGCCACAAAGGTTGATTTGTACCATCATTTTTATTAATTTTTTTCTTTTTATACTCTTTTACTGGTTACTATATGTATATCTACACAAGAATTACTACAGTCTCAACAAAAGTAGTTGGGACACTTCAACCCAACGCTGTTTTTTTACTTTCTGGCCCGTCTCCTCGTCCTCCCAATGTCCCTTTTTGTTAGTTTTAATGTACTCAATTTCTTATTTGAGAAATTGTCAACGTTAACCTCATGTTCCCCGTTTGCTCTATTAACTTGATTATTAATCTCTTTCCTGTCTCTGTACCGTCAAACACACGGCAACTGAGGCAGCGTGGCCGAACGGTTAGTGCGCTACAATTTCAATCCGGAGGTCCCGAATTCAATCCACTCCCTAACCAACCTCGTTCCCAGGGTTCTCTCTTGCCCGTAGGAGAGAAGCCTGGGAACGAGGTTGCGCCCTAACCTGTGGCTGGGTCCCGAGATCAACTCCTCGGTCACCGTTGTAAACAGGCAACTGATCTGCCTGCGGCCAGTTGGAATTCTTAAAGGAGCTGTGTCACGAAATTCAGCCAAATTAGGTTATTGTAAGATGCCCGTTAAATTAAAAGAAACATAAAAATAACCGCTTAAAACATTAAGGTGACTCGACCCAGTTTTTTTTAGGGGGTACCATCCTACTTTGAAGCTCTCTGGTATCCCCACCTTTAAATTTATCGTAAGTCTAACATATAGAATGGATAACATATAGATCAATCTACAATATAACATAAAATTTTTGGCGATCGGAGTAAATGTCACGTGGTTATACTGCCACGCCCCTTTGAGGTCTGAGTCGAAAATCTGCTGTTGCCGGCATTTTTTGGTGAAAATCTCTCGGCTTCACATAGTGCGCATTAGTGCCTTGCGCTGAACAGAGTTTCACCAAAATCGCAAAGACCCAATTCGAGAAATTCAGCGGTTTCCAAATTTAGGTCATAATTTATGCGAAAATGATAAGCAAACTTTACACGGATTATATCTAATAAACTATGAGCTGCATTTTGGGCATCCTTATAACAGATGGGTCCTTGCAAGTCAGCAAAACAATTTAGGGCCTTGTAAATGCGCGCGATTTCGAGCAAAGCAAACATTTAGAAATTATAGTTTTCGCTATTTGTTGACGTTTGTCAGCGTTTAAGAGTCAATCTCACGAAAAAAAGCATTTTCTTAAAAATTCGTAGTTTTTTTTTCCTTCAAACTTTTTCAGGGCCACAATTGATTACCTAACAACCCGGACTCTGAATTTCATGGTCATTGAAAAACTGTGACATTATCTTCTATAAGCCCAAACTTGAGTAAACATTGAAGATTTTAGCGTTTTGGCTGAGTTTGTGCTTTGGGAGTTGTCTATTGTTTCTAGTCTGTCATTATACAGCATTCTTGTTCCGCACGGGTGCAATGACCGCGCTTGGCTGACTTATGATTAAAAATTGTGAGTTAAACCTCTACGTATCACGCGATGGCCTGTCTCACTGTACCAAAATTATCATATTTTGGTGAAACTCTGTTCAGCGCAAGGCACTAATGCGAACTATGTGTAGCCTAGAGATTTTCACCAAAAAATGCCGGCAACAGCAGATTTTCGACTCAGACTTCAAAGGGGCGTGGCATTATAACCACGTGACATTTACTCCGATCGCCAAAAATTTTATGTTATATTGTAGATTGATCTATATGTTATCCATTCTACGTGTAAGACTTACAATAAAAGTAAAGGTGGGGATACCAGAGAGCTTCAAAGTAGGATGGTACCCCCTAAAAAAAACTGGGTCGAGTCACCTTAAAGGAAGGTTAAAATTACGCAACAGATACAACAGCTACCACGGATGGGCAAAACTGAAGAAGATTGAAACGGATTGAAATCAGGGTTTTTGAAAACTGCTCAGCCTAACAGTTTTTCAAAGTTTATCTCTGCTGTTTGCAGCTTCAAAAATAATGCTCAGGGGACATGTTTATTTGTCTCTTATCTCTTATTTGTCATTTACATGTAATTTGTTTGCCTACTTTAAGGGCGAATAATTGGCAAAATAAAACAAAATGAACTGGACTGCGGTGACACAGCCCCTTTAACCTTGTGAGCCACAATGAAAGCTATTGGTTTACCAGTACATGCAATTGTGTCACTCCAAAAAGGTTAGTTTTCAGCTTCTTAGCAGAATGTGCTAATCTTCATCTCCAGAGAAACATGAAGACCAGTGCCCTGTTCTGAACCCCACCCCCATGTGTGCTTCGGTCACTGGCTGCTCAAATCACTCAGAATGTCAAGAAAGTGAAAAATGCTGCTTGGGACGAGACTGTGTTCGAACTTGTGTGGCTAAGGCCAAACCAGGACAGTGCCCCGTCATCAAGCGGTTACCTTGTCCTTTGATTCTCAAGCCTGATGAGTGCACCACCGACTGGGACTGCGCTGGTGATCTTAAGTGTTGTTCCGATGGATGTACTAAAAAATGCTCTTCTGGGTTTCTGACGGAAAAGAGAGGTGGGTTGATGTGTGTTAAATAGCAACTCTCAGGATCTGATTAATAATTAGCCTTTCTTTCTGCTATAGATTTTAGTGAACAATAACTAAGAGAATTCGGGATAATATCAATAAGTTATCATATGGCTGCTCATTTTGCCTACTCTCATCGCCTTTCTACTCGGCAATCTATTTGATATTATAAGGAGAAGTTAAATGTCAATCATTTCTATGAGTTAAAGGGTTAATGGTTATGTGTCACTCAGTTTGGGCAGTTAGCCGCTAGAAACTGGCCTCTTAGCTGAGTGAAACAAAACTTCGCAAAGTGGACAGAACTGTTGTGGCACGGGGCGTTACCTTTCAAGCCGTAGTCAGACAAAAACGCAGTTTATTCAAGTGTCAATGTATTTACACGAAAGTGCTAACTGAGGGCACTGTTTTTAACGTCTCCTACGTTGAGATGGGACCGTCATTTCTACGTGCTCAGCGCTATCCACGCCACAGAATGTCTAGCCGCTTGTCAGGTAAAGGTCTGATCAGAGCGGACATAACCTGCGTAGCAGGCGCTTGGAAATAGTGGGCGAAAGAGAGAACGGGCGCGCGCGAGGGAGACACGCGAGGCGTGTCTCCTTCTCGCGCGCCCGTTTTTTTCCTGTGCCCACTACTTCCAAGCGCCTTCCACGCAGGCTAGAGCGGACATGAACCTAGGGAATCCATCTGGCAAGGCCGATGCCCTTGCCATTCGGCACTGGTGACTCATAGTCGTTTCCATAAAGCGAAACCCAAACTTAAGCAGCCACTTTATTTTTGTCTTCCTTAGCTTCAGAGAATCCTTGCAAGTTTTCAATGTGCAGATATCCTCGTCCAGTCTGCAAGGCCATCGGAAAGAAAGCTACGTGCCAGTGCCGAAAGAAATGCCCGAGACATTACGATCCAGTGTGTGCTTCAAATGGGGAAACATACAACAACATGTGTTTGCTGGAATTGACTGCTTGTTTATTGGAGGACACAGGCATGCCAGCTGAAAAACTAACGTACCTTGCTAATGGAAACTGTACAGGTAGGAATTGTGGCGGATCTCGCACATACTTCAAAAACTGGTTCTCTCAAAGGATTGTATATCTCCGTTTTAAAACTGTCCAGTCCAATCTTGGGGACACTTTAACACACGCGGCGATGAAACCAGTCTAATAAAACGATCGAAGTGAACGATTCAAAGCAAGTCCCTGATATAACTGTTTAATCAACAAACATTAGCTTACATTGTGATTGTACTCAAGGCTATCAGTTATCTCCCGGTTCTTTTCCTTAAGTCACGTGTACAGTAAATTCCTGAGTTCAGAATGTTGTATCTAAATTTAGGTACAATTGCATACTATCTCGGCTTCTCCTTAATTCACTTTGTAAGTGTACTCGTTAATAGCTTTTCCTTCCCAACACTGCAGAAGGCCAAAGTATTTCATACATTTCTTGTAAGATTGAATTAATTCATAATGGTTTTCCTTTTATTTTGTTCCGTTAACAGTGGCGCAGATCTGCAGTCTTCCACCTGAAACAGGTCGCTGTCGAGCTTCAATGAAACGATTCTTCTTTAATGCAACCTCACGTAAATGTGAAGAGTTTAGATTCGGTGGCTGTGAAGGAAATGCCAACAGATTTGACAGCGAGGAGGAATGCCAAGACTACTGTGGATGTAAGTTAGCTGGGAAAAATATTTGGACTTAAGGTGAACGTTAATTTGCATTTCAATCGGCACACTTATAGTCCCAGTGCATCAACAGTTCGATTTGTATCGTTGTCGTTCCACAGAGTTCAAACTATGCAATGTTGCTTTGAAGGACGAAATTTATTCCATACTATCATGAGTGAGAAAATACTCCTTAATTTTGGCGCAAAATTTCAGCGTTAATTCATAACCTCACATGTAAAAAGTACAAAATTACTTTTGCAAAGTTCCCAATGTCTTCGTGCCAAGATGGCGTCAATGTTTAAAATTGAAATGAATGAAAATGCCAGCGCATTAAAAGACGCTCCACAAAACCTAAACACACGGAAAAGCAAGAAGGATCAATTCACAGATATTTTGTCGGAAAATTATGAACTTAAGTCAAAACGTACGCTCTAAACTTTTCAGTTTGTCAGTAAGTAGAGTTCTGAATTCGATAAACAAATCAAAAACCCACGATTGTGAGAGTAATTTGTCACCCATGCTATAAAAGTAAAGGCTAGGGAAATTGTTAGGATTTAGACAAAACGCGCGCGAAACTTATTCCTTTATTTCACTCGTCACTCTGATTACGCATGCTTATCTTATTTTCAGCCTTGAATGTGTGTGATTTGAAGCCTTGCCCTGATCCGTATGCCCGCTGCAGTATTTCTGTCTCTGGAGAGCGTCAGTGTTCGTGTCCACAGATCTGCACAGCAGATTACAATCCAGTGTGTGGAACTGATGGTCAGACGTACAGCAATGAATGTCAAATGCGAGTCGCAGCCTGCAGCCATGGAATGATGATAAAAATCAAATCCAGGGGAAAATGTAAAAGTAAGAGTTGGATTTTTGCACTCTAGCTGAGAGAAAATTAACAAACTGATGCCAGTTGTTTATGTGTTTGTCCTCTTACTGATGATCATTCGAGTCATAACATTGTGAAATTGTTGTGAATCTTTGAGACGCAAACCGTGTTTCTCAGCCAGGAATCGCTTCATCTACAAAACTAAAAAAAGTCGTTTGAGCCTAGCAAATCATCAGGGTTGTCATTAACATTTTAAGTTTCTGGGTATATGCAATTTATAGGCGGGAAATTGAACAGCTAGTTTCATTTTTTTTTTTTCCTTTTTGTTTCCTCTCCAAGTAGCCGGGAGTCGTGGTCATAGTTTCTAGGGGCCCTTAGTGACACCCCTGAATCATACTATTGTTAACGAAGTGCGAGGTCTGTTTTTTACTTTGAAGATGCCACTTAGTCTTGTCGTGAGCTTGGCAAACTATGAGCGAGTAATTTTCACTCTCCCGAGCGGCACCTCCAACATTAAAACGTAGTATTCGAGTGAATCAGTGGAAAGAAATCAAAACCGAATTACCTTTTGCAATTTTTCGGAGGCATAAACACGTGGCGTGAAGTTTCAAGTTGCAATCGTCTTAGCCTGAGAAAACACCTGAGATTTCGCGACGCCACGAGTAGTTTCCCCACAAAATAACGACTGAGAAACGAGTGCAAAAATTCCATACTGATGACGCGTCACTATTCAGATCTGGGTAGTGCTTCTGATTGGTTCAAAATTTGCTTCAAACAATCAGATGTACAACCCAGATCTGGGTAGTGACGCGTCATCAGTTTGGAATTTCTACGCTCTTTTCTCAGACTTCATTTCGCGTCGGTGGCGTCGCGAAATCTCGGGTGTTTTCTCACGCTACAATCCTTTCCCTTGTCTTTCTCCTAGATAGTTTAATAGCACTTATATACAGTTCCGTGTAAACAAAACAGGAGTATTGTAGTTTTGTTTACATACCTGCAAATAATTAATATACCGTAAAATTCCGAAAATAAGCCCCTCCATGTATAAGCCCCTCCAAATATAAGCCCCCCAAACCGGTAACGCGAAAAACCCTCCGTTAAATCGCCCCTCCAAATATAAGCCCCCCGGGGGTTGTACTTGGAAAATTGCCCTCAAATACAAAGTAAAAGGGTAAATTTACTTCCAACTATAAGGCTAGCCCAATCGATTTTGAAACGCACCTCCGTAGATAAGCCCCTCCAAAAATAAGCCCCTCAAAAAGGGCCTTTGAAAAATATAAGCCCCGGGGCTTATTTTCGGAATTTTACGGTATCTTTAGTTTTTTCCATACTCGTAAGAGTGCCCTTATAAGCTGTCTGCTCCTACAATTAATTACAAGAAGACATGGGGATTGTGTTGAAACAATTGTATTATCTATTGACGTGCTGCCAGCCATATGGTTTGCTAGGAAATCTACACAGTTGGCTACTTCTCACACTTCTTCTTCTTCTCCTTTTTCATCACAGACAACCCAGGCTTCTGTCCTTCTGTGGACCCACGGGTGTGCTGGGATGGTCATGAAGATGAATGTTTTGATGACGCAAGCTGTGACACAGATGAAAAGTGTTGTCATGATGGCTGCAAGAAGAACTGTATCAAACCTTTATCAGTACCAAGGCGTGGCCCTCCCCGACCAGCTCTACCACGTAAGTAGTGTAGTGTGTGCAGTAAACACCCGCCTGTAACAACAACAAAATTGGTTCTTGTATTTTGGGATACGTATTGGCAATTAAGGCCAAGTAGGTTCTTCATTTCTATGAAGGAGATGTAGTTGTTGGCTACCAGAAAAATAACGAAACTTGAGTTTGGTTCATAAATATACAGTAATTATTCCCAACTGTTCATTACAAACCTCCTTTATGCAAGGCCCATGAAGACAATTACAGTCTGTGCTTCTTATAAACTTGTTTTTGCTGTAGGAATAAGAGGAATACTTGTGTTAGTTATTACAGTTTTGTAGAGTATTTTCTTGTAATATAAATTTGCAATCTCAAATTCAACTCGTTTGTTAAGATGTTTTGCATAATTTAACTGAAACCCATAAATAAGAACCTGCTTGATCTTGCTTGGTTAAACAGGTTCTTGTATTTTTGGGTATTAAAGTGGCAAATTTTTTGCCAGGAGCCCACTAGGTTCTTATACGCGGGGTGTACTGTATCAGTAGGAACCTGTTTAACCCTTTAAGCGCCAATATCCACATACAGATTCTCCTCACTGATTTCCATACATTTCCTTGAAGTATTAGGTGGGAGAATTTGATAACAGCAAACATCTTTCCTTTTGGTGACCACTTGATTGATTCTCATCACCTTTTTCTCTTAATGATATATGGATATTGTTGAAATAAAATTGGTGATGGTTACTCTTGGGACTTTAATTGAAATTGCTTTTTGCCCGTAAGTTGACATTTCAATATGGTAAACTCCGCAAAACTAACGATAATTTACAGAAAGAAATACTAGAAAGTTTTGTGTCACACGAAGCAAAAATAAGGACGTAGATGGGGAGGTTAGTTGTTACAAGCCTCGAAGAGCTCCATGTTAAGCCAAAGCGCAAGACGCTAAGTAAGGGGATGGCGATTTTTGAAAGTAACGACTAAGTGCGAATTATTTTGAATTCAACATACACAGTAGCGTACAGCTAGTCACTCTAGAGTGTTGCAGTGTGGATGAAAATACTTGTCACGTGATTTTTTAAAGCCCAAACCCCAGCCCGAGGCTACGACTAACCCTAACTGTTGAACTAACTAACTTGAAGGTCAAAGCACCATTACTGATTTTGCAATCCCAAGAAAGCCCCTCGGTTAGAGTCAAACTGGCCCTTACATTTCCTGGGGGTGGCAAATATCTAGGTCACGTGATGAAAATCGTTCACTTAAAAAGAGTAACTAGCTGCACCTTGTGCGACAGATTATAATCACGTTATAACGTGCTTGTTTATTGAAGGAATGGTTCCGCACCGTTTACACAAAGTTTCTCCCGCTAAAGACCCATGTAAAAAGTGCAAGTTCCCAAAGACCTTTTGTTCAAGGGATAAGAATGACACAGCGGAATGCTTGTGTCCACAACTTTGCACTCGGGAATTTGCACCAGTCTGTGGCACGGATGGACGTAACTATAGCAACAAATGCCAATTGGAAGTGGAAGCATGCAAACCAGAGAACATTCGTACCTTAAAGGTTAAACACCCTGGACCGTGTGGTAAGTAATGGGAGTAAGCTACGGAATATCTAACAAAACGATTCCATGTTACCGCGCGCTTGTTCAGTGATAGATCATAGGTGACGACAATTGGGGTGAGAACAAACAATGTGACAAGCTAGCCGTAGGCGGTAGTCGAAAGTTGATTTAAAGTTTAGGCAACCTTGCTTCATGGGTTCTTCTTTCGTTTCTTGTAAACAGCTCCTGTTAACCTTCACTACCTCAATACCAAATTATCTCGCAAAGGTTTGAAAACTGCGCGTCGTGTTGAACAAAATGAAGCTAACGTCAAGTTCCATAGCGAGTAAGGTAGACGAACTGAACGTATTTCAGGAATGTTTGTTGTGTTACGAGCAGTCAAAACAAAGATCAAGACACGCGAGCAGGTCACAAGAGCACCAACTTATTAACGTGGTTCCTTGCTGTTTAGTTTACTCACGCCTGATTAGCTTTGTTCTTGCAATATAACGTACATTTCAGAAAATTGTTTTATGGTGTCCACGGTTTTGTCGGTTTGACTGTAACACTGTTTAGAGAGGAGTGGAGGACTGTATCCCCATACCAACACCCACCATAAAAACTGTTGAACTGTCTTTAGTAACTGCTAATACTAAATGAAAAGGACAACCCTTCTGTGACTTATCCCCTCAGTTATGTTAAAGAAACGTTTATGAATATATTTTTCTTTACTCATCAGTTTGTGATCTGCCTCCTGTTGGAGGACCGTGCTTTGGTTACATGCCACGATACTTCTTCAATGCCACCAAAAAACGATGCGAGAGATTCATTTACGGGGGTTGCCGAGGAAACGGCAACAACTTTGAAACCGTTCAAAGCTGTGAGGACAAGTGTATAAGTGAGTAAAGAAATTATTACAATCTACGAAGTAATTTGTCTTTTGCTGTTGTCGCAGAACTGACTTCATGTAATCGCGAAGGTTTAATCGGGAAGTTCGACCGTGTTGTGAAAAAACCTTTCCATTCCACTCTTGGCTGTAATAGTAGTCTATTTATAGAAGCGCCTCCTAAGGAGAAGCAGTCTTATGGTCTGATTATCTCTTTCGACAGGTCCGTGCAAGAATTACAGGTGCCCCTATCCTCGCACGCGCTGTGAATTAGAAGAAGGTTTGCCTGTTTGTAAGTGTCCCGTCATCTGCACAGCGGACTACCGTCCAGTGTGTGGAACAGACGGCAAGACGTACGCAAACATGTGTGGTCTAGAAGCTGCTGCCTGTCATACTAAACATTTTAAACTGGGACTGAAACACCTCGGAGAATGTAAGTTACTTGTACAAGAAACAGCAACGTAACATTCAGTCGAGGGGGGTAAGGCGTTTCCGGCGTGATAACGAGTTTTATCATCAACAATGACCACGTGAACATGTGGGAGACCTTCTCGTGCACTTTCTCGTACTCTTCTTTTTACTTGACAGTACATTGTTAAGGTGGCTCCCAAGAATGAGTTGGCCGTGCGCAGCCTCAGCACTAGAATAGTGCGAACTTTAAAATCCGCGCGACGTCCACGCAAAAATAAACAAAAACATGGCCTCTCTGTTTCGAAATATTTCCCCTAAAAAACTTTATTGACCTTCTGTTGAAGCTCATTGTGCAGAAAGGTTCGTTAGTGTTGGTCAAACATTTATGAGAGGAGACAATGTTATACCGGTTACAAGTCACTATCGATCTCCATCTGAGAGTAAATTGTCTGTATAAACGAAGCAGAAACTTTCCAAAGACAAATCGCAAAGACAAAGTAACTAGATTTCCTTCTGTAACGTATGCTAGATAGCTAGGGTTATTAGTAAATACTCTAGGGAGCCACCTTAAGGTGATGTTACACGGGACGAGTCGCAACGACGATTTTTAGTGCAACACAGCGTTGCAATGTTGGAACAGTGTTGTCACTATTCGAAACAATGTCGCAACAATGTTGCAACGCTGTGTTGCGCTAAAAATCGTCGTTGCGAATCGTCTCGTGTAACATCACCTTTGAACACACGTATCGAGAACGCGAACAAGACGGAAAAAAAACTATTAAAGGGAATAGTCCTTTTTCAATCATATGTTAAATTACTGCTGAATGAAAAAGCCAATGACACAAAAACCGGCAGGAAGGTGCCTAAAATGTGAAATGAATAATAGACAGTGTTGTAAAAAACAGGTCGGCTTCTCCCCGGAATTTGTGAGTACCGTATATTCATTTCAGACGGAGGCCAGCCCTGTCCAGTAAAATTGCGACTTGAGTGATTACATTCAGCAGTCAAAGCGAACTCGGAACTGGACTATGAAATTTTAAAACAGAAGTAGACGATAAATTCAGAACTTAATGCGTGTTACAACCAGCTAAGCCCATTATAGATATGAGAATTTGCACATGCTCAGTAGCTTCTTACTTCTGCTCGTACTAGTGGCCATTGGTAAACGGTAAACTTTCTGTTAACACATAATCTTACCAATTGAAAATTTTAAAAAAATCGAATTAAAAAAAAGCTAGTGGATGCTCATGATAGCAGGGTGAATCTACTAAAAGCAAACATGCGTGTAGAAATTGTCAATGTCGCTCGTTTTTCAAATTTACCTGTTCAGAAAACTAAAAAGACAAAGGGTCGGAATTTCTAATTCAAACCTGTCATTTATTTACTTATTTATTTATTTCTGTCTTTGTTGATTATTTTGTTTACTTTTTGTTCATTGTTAGGCTTGAGTGTCAACCCGTGTGAAGGATTTGTATGCAGTCACCAGGGCGAAAGTTGTGTTGTAAAGCACGGCAAGGCTGCGTGTGTTTGTAATAAAGTATGTACAAGAGAATTAGAGCCATACTGTGCATCGGACGGCAATACATACTCTAACAATTGCACTCTGCAATTGGCTGCGTGTGAAAGTGGAGTATCCTTAACAATTGTACATCCGGGAGAGTGTGGAGGTTAGTATGACGAAAGAGATTTACTTGTATTCATTGCTCGATATTTCAGAAAACCTTTTTCGCCATTATTTTCTGTCGTCCCAGTGTAGATCATTTTGTTTATTCACGGAGATATTCTCTTTTAAGGTGCGAAATACATTATCCTTACGTGATCTACAAATAGAGTAACAACAAATGAACGAGGTCTTAAACAAAAGAACATGGTCTTAAGTACATGAAAAAGAATTGTAACTCGGCAAGTGTTTGCGTTTCTAGGTTGTCAGAAGGAAAGGAATAAGAACAACAAAGATGTTTTAAAATTTTGTTTGTCTTTATCAAGTGTTTTGTCGGGTTCTGTAACATTTCTTTGTCCTTCTCTTCCGAGACTGCTTAAGTGCATGTTGTTTTAAATCGTTTGATAAAAATCTTGCTGTTTTATTGTTTGTTTGTTTTTTCAGTGATTCACAACTTTTTTACTATCTTGCCTGTCTGCCATTCAACAACCAAATAAGAGTTATCACTGTACACACCATACAACCAGGAAGAAAACATTTTTCTAATAATCATGACAAATTTTAAATGCGCTTATGAAAAACAAGTCACAGAGGCTAAAACCCGGGCCCCATAAATGACTGAATATCATGAGTTGCTCTTTAACGTCTGATATATGCGTTACTCTGTTATTGTGCGTCATGCAACAAAAAAGTTTTCGTCCAGAAGTTGCCCCGCAACTTGATTTTGTTTCGAATGGTTGGTTGCCCTGTGGCGTAAATATCACCTCACCTTTATTTTGTTGTAAACAGAGCAGTCTGACGATCCCTGTCTGTCAGTCAAGTGTCCATTCCATGGTGTCTGCCAGATATCACAAGCTGGTGATCCTGTGTGTCAATGCGTCACAGAATGCCCAGACATTTATGACCCTGTTTGCGGCTCGGACGGAAAGAACTACTCGAGTGAATGCGTTCTTAAGTCACAGGCTTGCCAAGCCAAGACTGCAGTCCGGGTGGTTGGTAGCCCTAAAAAGTGTGGTAAGTTCGAAAGTCATTCTTCGCCAGTTGTTTAAAAGGTGGATAACGCTATCCAGCGGATAAATCTCCATCCAGTGGATAACCAAATTGGTTTCCCTAATACTTATCCGCTGGATAGTGATTTGTTCGGTGGATAGCGTTATTTAACTTGGCCAGAAGAGTTGAAGCTCGAAAATGGTACAACGTCTTTCTCTGTGTTTTAGTGGAGATCTCAGCAGTTTTAACTAGTTTCGATGGGGCGGCATTTGTTTATTTCCAGACACAAAGCTGTTGCGCACCGTTGGAAAACGTTGTGTAGTCTTGCAACCTTTGTTTGTCCATAGGACATTTCACGTTTTTACTACTTTTGTTGCACTTTATTTGCTTGTTAATATCACACGATTATATTAGTGGGAGAATATTTTTGACCGTTGTGTTCGCAAACCTTACTTACAGTTCTTCACTTTCAACAGCTACAAGAAGGCTGAAGTGCAACTCCTGCCCCGCACGCTCTCACGTCCTTAAACATTTCTGTGAGAGCGATTTTGGTAAGTTAACGTTGTTACCGTCCATGTTATGTAGAAAAGACTGTACTGGCTTTATAATCACTTTTTTTCCCAAAGCATTCAGCCACTGAATTCGCCAATATTTTAGCACCACTAACGTACGCTTCAAGGCATATGTTTGTTACAAAGAACAGTTAGGGAACCTGGATTACCACTCGTGTCTTTATTTGAGAGGGTTTCGCGGTAAAGTAGGTTGATCCGAAAAAGTTCCTCATTCCTCGCATTGTTTGTTATGATGACTTAACTGAATGCTTTTGATGTTTGACGCAGTTATTGAAGGCACGCTTGAAGAGATCCGAAGCACTGAAGATGAAGAAGACTCTTCGGTCTTGATGGTAAAAGTGACCACGATGTTCAAAGGACCGGAATCAATACAAAACAAAATCATCAAGATCAAATTCGCTGACAATTTGAACAGGTAAGTTAGCTGTCTGTTTTAGTATCTTTTAGGGGCAAATAACTAAGCTTGAGTCAAATCCAGATCGGTAAATTACAATGTTGCGACTAGCATGCCTGGCATACTCCATGGACGTCCCCATCCATCACCCCTCCCCCCTCCCCCCCCCCCCCCCCACCCCACACACACACTTATCACCACCACCACCACTACCACCACCACTACCATGTATTTCCACGCTTAGGAAAGATAGTTACGCTCAGTCAGTTAAATTTTAATCTTGATCGGTCGAGAAAGTTAAGGGATTTTTTTTCAGCCAATCACATAACTTACTTAAAGGGGCTCTGTCACGAGCATACATGAAGTAGATATCAAACAAATTTCATCAGGGGACCCTAAGGGTAATAATTGTTTTGGTAATTTTTACGGGCATAGCATTAAAACTTGGAAGAGTTGGCCCAATCTTTTCAAGTTCCAATCCATGTCCATCCTTGCCATCCGTGGCAACAGACAACAGGAAACAGTGTCAATGCCTAAATTAAGTCTAAAATAACAAAACTGAATCTTTTTATTTTTTATTTTTTGGAATCTGATTGATGCGAAATTTTTTTTAGGTTTTTAAAAGGATAGCAAAAACCGAGACATGGCCCCTTTAACGCATCCGATTGTAAATAGTTGTACCAGTTTTGTTTGGCCAGTTGGTATTATACTTTGTAAGGTTTTAGCGTTTCATCCGATAACAGGCACATTTGTCTATTCCCGGTAGATGCTCCTGCAAAGAGTTGAGAATGAAAAAGGCAGTAATCATCGCTGGATCCACTACAGACAAAGGCGAACATTTCCTCGAGAAATCGTCCAGTTTTGTGCGTCATTCTGGCAGACGCTTGTTTCAGAAAGTCCAGCAACACACAAAACACGACAAATGTAACAAGAACAAGAAACAAGACTAACTTCCTTCACCGCCCATAATTGTGACAAGAGTAGCGTGACTTGTGACAGCTGTTACAATGGCTGTTAGGTGTCAACATGCCCGATAGATTCCACAGATAGGAAAAAATCAAACATAAAACAATGGATTTGAGAAAACCGAGAAATTATTTTTTGTAGCACAGTTAAATAAATACTGTAAATGAGCTGGGTTTTATTTGAATTACGTAAGGCAAAATGGCTTAGTTTATTGACCCAGAGAAAGTGACAATTCTTAGCGAAATTATTTTTTTATCAGAATTGTTGTGATCAGTAGTACAGAATATTCATTAAACAGCAAGGATATTTTTTCAAAAACCAGTTTTATTGTATTGTTGCAAAAGACCAATAACAAAGTTATGCCCCTTCTTAGTTAAGCCCTCCGTATTCTCTGCAGACACGTTATGCAAGACAGGTTGGAGGATTTTATACAAAACAGAGGGTGTGTTTCTTTGAGAAAATTCAAATCCGGACTCTTGAATCCAAAGACGGGTCTTCCGTCACTGGGAAAAAACAGAGAATCCTAAAATGGATTTTGAGCATAAAGCCATGCCCGAAAGGATTCCTCAGATCAAGTCTGAACCCGAATTTACAGGACTTCTGATCCGTGCGTTCCTCTGGTTACTGATCTGAAAAAAAAACCTACACTTGAAGTGGCTGGAAACTAGCTAGCTTGCTTTTTTACGTTGTTACATTATTTCAAACAAATAGGTTTTTTTCAAAACGTAGTGCATTATATAGACCAACACCTAATAGGCAGAGATTGTTATTAGACACCACAATTGACCAGGATAACCTGCTGTTCGCGCCTCCCTTGTGATGGTTGGTGAGTACTGCTTTTAGCGTTGCGAAGATTAGTTTCGTGCATATTTGCTTTTGATTCTTAAATATTTCATTTTCATGTTATATAATCACTGTTTTGTTTTCGTGTTAATTATACGCTTCAAGTGGTGGTTCAGTTTTAAAACCAAGGAAACTTTGTGGAACATGTTTAACATCGCCATCGGATCCAGGCGGTGGATATATTTCAGCTGTTACACTACTACATGAGAAATTTCTGCAATTTGATTGGCTTAGAGCAATGGTATTTCAGCTTAATTTGAAATACCTACATGTGAAAGTTACAGACTTTTTGCGGGTAGTAGTATAAACAAATAATAGCATGATTTGTACGTGATATTTGGCATAGATACCACTCGTGATATTTCAAAATTGTCACAAATTTCACTCGCCTGACGGCTCGTGAAATTACGTGTAACAAATTCGAAATATCACTCGTGGTATTTATGCCAAATATCACTACAAATCATGCTGTTACCTATACTAATGATCACTCACACGTAAATTCTGCTCAATGGGGAGGTGGGGCTTATATTCGGGGGTGCGGGAAGGGGGGTATTATGATCGGATCTATTTTTTGGTTTACATTTAGATGGTCCCGATCATTCTGAGATGCTGGGAAAAGTCCCTTATATAAATCTTACAATTGAAATTAGGTAAAATTGCCCTATATAACTTAATCCTTAAAGTCTTCACTTCAAGACTCCTTAGAGTGTTACCTTTAAGACCCGTAAAAGGTTCGTTATATCGAGGTTCCACTGTATCAGGGTAAAAGAGTTTTATCATGTGTGTAATAATTATTGGTCAAAATCAATATCTTGTGATTGTCTCGTACACGATTCATGTTTTCAATAAGCCACATGTAAGATTACAGGTTTAATACGCTCTGATTGGTTAAAAACAACAGCGAATGATAAACACCGACCCACAGGGCCGAGCGAAGTGACTGAGATCAGAGAAAGTAGTTGCTTTTTTTCGGCGCGCCATAATCATGGACGCTGTGAAGCTGCTCGTCTTCGTTGCAGTATACTTTCAAGGCTGTTTTTCAACCGAAAGGAAGAAATCCTTTAGTGCCTGTAAGGATGCCAGTAAAGGTTCTCTGTACGATTACACAGTGAACGACATCCATGGCGTTAAACTAGATGAGAAGTTTTACAAAAATCAAGTCACTTTGGTTATGAACGTGGCGACCTTCTGAGGATTAACCATGCAGTATCTTCAATTGAATGAATTACTTGAAAAATATAACAAGGATAAGAACGATGATGCGAAGTGCAGCTTTAAAGTACTAGCCGTACCGTGCAATCAGTTTGGACTTCAAGAACCAGGAGAGAATGCGTACGAGATTTTGAACGGGTTGAAATATGTTCGTCCTGGTCATGGGTTTACGTTGAATCACGATATAAAGTTGCTAGAGAAAACTGAAGTCAACGGGAAAAATGAAAACAAAATGTTCACATTTCTCAAGGTAATTAATAATAATGAAATTAACAATATGGTTAGTTGAACAGTAGAATAGTGATAATTGCAAAATTTTCCCGGATTAATGTTAAGTTTTTTTTCGATTGGGAAATCGGGTTTTGGATTTTAAAATCTAATTTCGGGCAGTCAAGGAAATCTAAAATTGTACTTCAATCTACCAAAGAGATTTATAGCAAAAGAAAAATCAAATCCCAAAATTCTTATTTAAATATCAAAGGCGAATTTTCCAATAAAAGCGAGTCAGTTTCTTGCGTTCTATAATGGGTTCCTTCCTGGATATTTTTTAGAGTCAAGGAAAGACTTCTCTGAAAATCCTATGTATATTTTACGCTATAAAGAATAGTTTATTTTATTCCCTTTCATTACTGGTTGTTTTTTGACAATTCGCACCAGGTGGTATTTGAACAAGACGTTACATGTGAGCCTGAAAAAACTCGTGAAACATTGTGCAGCTTGAAGAAAGACAGTCTTATTTATTAACTCTCGAGAACAATGACAACAATACGTTGTGGGATTTCTTGACTGGAATGTTGCGTCCTGATAATGAACTCCTTAAATTATTTTTGATGATCAGTGAACAAGAAGCAAGAAATTGTTTTCCTAAACAATTGTTCAGTTAGGTGATAGAGACTGACTGAAATAGTTAAAAGAGTTCCTAGGTTTGGATTGACGTTAAAATTTTTATATTTACTCGTGGGAACTCAGCAACTGGTCTTGTCTAGTGTTTCGAAAATTGAATCTTTTGAATTACTCGGTAAAACAGTAGCACACGACGCAGTTCTTGTAATTTAACAACAGTGCAAGAGTCTACCACAATTCCAGATAACGTACAAGCAAAACGGCCATAGAAATTCAAAGGGAAAAAAGACAGGATGTTAAAATAAGGATTAGATTATAATCAAGTATTATGTTGCCATTATTAGCAATGATTCTAGTAACATAGCTCTCGATAGCTCCTGAATGATAAATGTGTGCCTACATGCTTCGCTAGAAGTGTAACTATTCCCTTCTTTACCCGGGAGAAATTTCATTCTTCGTAGAGCAAATTGGCACTCATAGTCCCCGTGGTAGGCAAGTTTTTCACGCTGAAGGTTTACGATAATTCAAACAGGTGTCACCTGAAACAAAAGTCATGTAGGACGTAATGTAGGAGGGGTACAGTAGACAATTTTTTAATACAAATGTGGTTCATTCATTCCCCGTGCGCCATCTATCCCACTCTACCCACGTGCTGCTGCATTTGAGACCTACTCTCACTCTCATTGTTCCCAGGCCTTTCCTTTCATTGCTTCTCTCCAACGGAGGCAAAAGGGAGAGAGACCCTGGGAACGTAGTGCTGCAGTTCTTTGAAAACCTGACAATGAAGTTGTAGTAACCGTACCGTTGCTTGCTTTCCTTTTGACAGAACCGATGTCCAGCGCCTGACAACTTTATTGATGATCTCGATAAGATCAAATGGTCGCCAGTCAGAAACGACGATATAACATGGAACTTTGAGAAATTTCTTGTGAACCACCATGGCCAGCCATATCGTCGCTACTCGCCAGTGGTAGAACCCAAAGAAATCACTGAAGACATCGAGAAATTGATAGAACAATGCACACAAGATTCTTCCTAAGAAAGCTTTTGGGAATGGGATAAAGTCAGCCTCCTCTTGATATGCCTTGCATGGCTCTTTTCTTGAAATGCTCTAAGAACAACCTGTAGAATCTCGCGTGTAGAAGGAGGTTATCTCAGGGGTCTGGGGAAAATTGGAACTTTGGAGCATCTGAAATCACCGGAGACGTGTTTTAATATTTCTTTGAGTCCTGAGAAAATTTTGTCATATTTTCATCACCATTCTCTTAGCTTTCTGCACAAAAACGTACATTTATCATAGAAAATTGTGTTTGTTTTTAGCAGGGAATTGAGAAGTAAACTTTTGTAAATTCAAAAAAGAAAGAAATCCCCGCGAAATTATTGTTGGGGTTATAGCTTACCCAGCCTCATAGCTTCGCATTCCCGTAATCTTTATGTCATCAGACCAAAACGCCGAGTTTTTCTTTACCAAAAAGTACAATCTCTGCTTCTGAACAGGAGGGGATAAACTTCAAGACTCAACCATTAACTTGAAAATTATTCGTTACAATTTACAACCCTATAGACCTCTTTAGCTTGTATGTTTTGTTTTCCCAATACCGGTCACGTGTTAACACTCTAGGGAACCGTTTCTTTCAGATTTCGTCTTAGGGCCTGTTTACATGGAGTGGGGGACCCCGGTCTAGTGGGGTTGGTTTCTTTTGTTTTCACGCTCTGGGGGACACAAAACAAAAGAAACCTACCCCACTAGACCGGGGTCCCCCACCCCATGTAAAAAGGGTCTTATTCACGTACCTATTTATGCATAGTTTATGAAAAGACAATGGGTCAAGTTGCCCTGGGGACCTCTATTGGGAAAACAAAACATACAAACTACAGAAGTTTATTGTCCCCATTTTTAGACGCATGGCTATATTGTACTGGTACCCAAACTTCCACAGCTTAAAAGAGGACTGGCGGGTCTGGAGCTAGGAGGCAATTTCGTGTTGAATGTCGAGTCACTGTGTTAAGAGGAGGCTGACTAATCTATGACTGCAACAGATTTTTTAAATAATATAAAATAATAATGATAATAACGTGATGTATGTGAAGTACAGTGAGAACTCAAGCGAATGATGAACAGGTCTCAAACTGTCATGGACAGCAGATCTGCTTTGATTAGAGCCTTGATACGCTGTGCGGTCTTCAATTCATTCAGCCGCAAGCGCATTTGAGACTTGCACTTGAGTTTGAACTAACAAAAATAAACCAAGCGACATACCAGTTTATAAAGATATTCCATAAAATTCTTGCTGGGGGTGACCAGGTGGCCTTGCTGCACTGTCCTGCGCTGCCGTTTTTCGTTTCGCTCGCGCAACGCCCCTCCCACTTTTTGTTAGCCTGTTCCAGGCTCCGAGATAGTGGTGAAAAGTCGTTCAGTAAAACTGAAATGCGAAAAACGCGCGGGGGCTGGGGAGAGACAGGGCGGCGGTCCCACTTTTCTCGCCACCACCGCCCCCTTTCCCAAGTCGCGCGCGTCTTATTTTCGCTCTGCTCGTTTTAATACGTCCGCACTATACTATCTGAGAGCCTGGCACAGGCTATTTTTTTGTACGTTGTACTCAAGGTTCTGCCTGAGATCCAGTTTGCAAGTAGACTGCGAGCAGTCTCTTATGTTTCTTTGCAAAGTTGCTGGACGAGAAACCCAAGCACGCGAGCGGCGAAGCCGCGATCCCTTATTGTAACATAACGTCGTGGTTTGCGATCGCGCTGGCTGAGATAAGAGCTAGACGGATTTTAAGAGAAAAGGTGGACTGCGAGCAGTCTAGTTTACTAGGGTCCGGACAAATTTTTAAACGGACAATTTTTTTATCTATGCAACCCGTCAGGAGCCATTTACATAGAACCTTACAACTTCTGTCACAGATTGAATTTCTTTTTGCTGTTCAAAAACTTGCACGGTTCCGCGGGTTTGGTGTAAACAAAAGGCGGATCAGTCTGTGCAAGTTTTTGTCCGTTCAAAAATTTGTCTGGAACCGCGAAAATGGAGTCTAAGTTCAGAAAAAGGAAAACAAAGTTGTTGTCTTGTGTTCAAGTCCTTCATAAAACTTGAAAATATGAAGTTTCAGGTGGAAGTCGTGCAAGGATGGCAAAGAAATGTACAAAAAAGCATCATGCAGGTGCAAAGTTATTGTTTTGGTCATCAACCCCTGTGCTGGCTCTCCGGTACAGTAGAACCCCGATAACTCAAACTCGGATAACTCGAACTTCCCGCTAACGCGATTTAAGTCCAATTTCCCTTGGATTTTACACCACTTTTCAGTCATTTTTACTCCGTTAACTCCGTCGAACTCGGGATAACTCTAATCCCCGGTCGCATTCCCCGCTAACTCGAACTAAATTTCCTTTCACTTGATCAAAAATTCTTTGAAAAGTTTAATTTTTATTTTTTATTTATTTATTGCCAACCTTCATACATCCTACGTAATCTTGTAGTTACAAAATATATATATATAGTTAAGGCAAAAGGAAACTCAGCAAGCTCTAATGAGCTTTTTTAAGGTTCCCCAATGATTTCTTTACATAGTTGAAAATCAAAAAGGAGGCAAATGTACCCCTATCACTCAAATTCTGGTTCTAGTAACCCCACTCGGCTGCCATCCCATTTTCTCTTCTTGTTGTTTAAGGAGGTATAAGGGTAATAACACTAAAACTATCACTGGTCAACACTACAGCAGTTTGATTTTAATTTGTGCAATGAAAAGATCACGTTTCAGCGTTTTATGACGCGTAATCATGTTACCCTATCTGATGAAATAAGTTAAACTTGCACTGCACTTTCTTTGCACTGAAGCGCAGAAACATCAGTAACTATTAATTTTTACCTTTGCAATCGACCCCATAACTCGAGCCTTCACTAACTCGGACTGTTGAAGCCTGGAACAGGCTGGGAGATACTGGGAGTTGCACCGGGGAGAGGGCGCGCCCTTAAGTTTAGTTCCCAGTCTACTCGCTGAATTGTGTCTTTAGTTTCTTCTTTCTTTGAGTCGATGATCACAACTGATCACAAGATGAACACGGCGGTACAACTGTGGGATGGACAACTTTCTTTAATCAGTACTCCAATTCCTCATGTTTCATCCCCAAATGAAGTTCTTGTCAAGGTAGCGTTCTCTGGAATATGTGGAACAGATCTTCACATACTCGCTGGCGAGTTTCCGTCTGCCAAGTGCGTGATCTTGGGACATGAATTCGCAGGAGTTGTGAGCGAGATTGGAACAGACGTAAAAGGCATTTCTGTCGGAGATCGGTGAGAATTATTGAGCGTATAATTTCTTACAAATCTCCGCGTTCAGTCATTTGTTAACTCTACGCGCTTTTCTCGCGTTTTCATAGTTTCGATGTTTATTTACGTCTAAATAATAAACACACCTTGAGAGGGTTTGAGGTCTAATGAAGTGTACGGACATCAAAAACGTAACGAATTCCTTTAGGGAACAAGAAAATAGGATTAACAAGCTAGATAAATTGTGTGAAATTAATAATTTAGAAGGCAGGGATAGGACTAAGGCTTGTGTAAAATACTTATGACGGCGAATTTTTTTCGTATAATATAATTATTCAAAGAATTGTTATTTGTCTTGATTATTATCCAGGTGCAAACAAAGAGTCCTTGGTCATGTGTACACCGCAAGCATAAATACAGAATTAATGAAATATGTCTTTCCTGATAGAAAAACCTTTCATTTTAACCGAGAAAATTGTATTTCTTACTTTCAACCCTAATATTTTCGTTTCTTTTGTTTTGAATATTATAGCATGTGCAGAAAAAAAAATACCACACGTGTTTCATAATAGAGGCCACTCCATTTGATATTTGATATCAACCCCCCCCCCCCCCCCTTCCCCTCTATGGATGAGATTTTCTCGAAAGCTCTGATGTAGGTGGCTGTGTTGGCACCTTTGATCACTGGAGTATTCTGACGGGTATGAGAAAATGTTCCTATTTGTGCTGGTAGTGGGGGGTGTTACTATGTCAGTACTTTGATCTTTCTTGTTCTTAGGGGTAAGAGTCAACTTGCCTCATCCATTGGGGATGGAGGGATGTGGCATTTTAAATGAAATGGCCAGAGATAGCCTTTACCTCTAGCAGCTAATATCACCAGGAAAAAATGAGTTATTGTATTTTTCTTGGTGTCGTCTGTGTTTCAGGGTAGTGATCAACCCAAACAGTAACTGTGGTAGTTGCAAATTTTGTCAGAAAGGCCAACCACACTTCTGTAAGACTGGCGGCATCCGTTCAAGTGTTGGAATCTGGCGTAATGGAGGGTGGTCTCAGTATTGCCGGGTTTCTGCAGAAGCTATTCACCTTGTTCCACCTCTGATACCCCTGCGACAGGCTGCTCTTTGTGAACCGTTCTCTTGCATCGCTCATGGATTTGACCTGTTAATGCCATTAACAACCTCATCGGACATTCTTATCTGTGGTTCAGGAATTATTGGACTTTTATTTGCCTGTTTATTTCACTTTCATGGCTACAGGGAAGTTACCATTAGTGAGGTCTCTGAGAGTCGGAGAAGCCTTGCCACTGGACTAGACCTGGGCTACCATGTTGTACATCCAGATGTTCTCGTGGATAGGTATAATGTTGCAAGACTTAATGGCGATGATGGATGGGGATTTGATGCTGTCATTGACTGCACTGGTGTTCCGGCTGCAATTGAACAAGCCATAAAATGGTTATGTTGTGCTGGAAAGCTGATTGTCTTTGGGTGCTGTCCAAAAGAGTCATCAATCAAAATTGATCCTCATGAAGTTTATGCTAAAGAATTGAAAATCATCGGGTCACTTATTAATCCTTTTACTTTTCCTAAAGCTATTCAGTTAGTGAAAGATATGTCTGAGAAGTACTTGAAATATGATAAGCTAGGTATTGCTGTTTTTGATTTGCCAAGCTACCAGTCAGCTCTTGATGCCTTGACTAGAGGTGAGATTTCCAAAGCTGTATTTCAGATGTAAGAGAATACACCAAGTCCACCATTAATAAACAAAAAATTAATACACATTGAAATTTGATCATGTCATAAACTAAAATGTTGTTTTACATGCAGTTTATTTCTTACTCTTTAAGTACTTGTATCAATTTGGTTTTAGAGTTGCTCCTGGCTTAAAGTCATTGTTCCAGTAACATATTTGTTTTTCCTCAAAACAATATAAATAAACAGAATTAATATTTGTGAATAATTTGTCCTGCAAGGCCTTAAGTATAGTTTTTTGTGTCTGAGGTTGTGCTTTGACAGAATATTGAAGGGCGACGTAAGATAGAAAAGGGCGATGGTCAAGCTGTAAATTTTTTTGGCTTGGGGTGGGAGAACTGGGCAATTTAATGATATGGTCTCTCTATTTTCAATCCTAGAGTAAACTGGACACAAAAATTGCAAATCAATTCAGGCGCGGATCCACACCAGTTTCCACCATATTACAGAAATCGGTCATATTTTTCATAATAAACATATTTTTGATAGTAATAAAAAAAAACTTTCCCAATGTAAATCTGCAAATCGTCAGGGCTCGCCTTGTTCCGTCCACTACAACACAAAAATTGACCTTGATGAAATATTAAATCTGCCAAATTGCCGGTAAGGTTTCATCCGGGGAGAATGGAACTGGCCAATATCCTGTCTGAATGACTCAGAAACCTAGAAAAGAAGACTCAAGGGAGTTAAAATCTAACAAATTGCGAGGGAGAGCATGCCCTGGACCCCTCTAAAAGCTTGCACCTGCAACGCTCATTTAGGAAATCAGTCAGTATCCTAGATCTGTGCCTGCAATTCCAGCCAGTAGTGAAGATATACCAGTACTCCTATTAAGAAAAATACTAAATACTTGAGCATAATCCTGGGGCCATAATAGAGAAGCTTTTGCATGCTTATGTTAATTTCAATTTATCCGCCACTGTGCCCTGCAGGCTATTTACAGGTCTTTTGAGGGACCTTAAGTCTGGCGGGTGGAAGAGGGGGTGGGGGAAGGCTACAATGGTCTTTACAGCTCTGCCTGAAAGGTTTAGGAAATCCATCATTTTTAGTGGAAGGTATACAAAAGGGGCCTATGAAAAAAAGGAATACTTCAGGTCAAAAGGGCGGAGCTTCTGTTTGGGGCGAGGAGTTCGGGTTTTGTGACTCAGTCACACTCCTCTTTACCTCTTTCAGATTATATAAAGGTTCCTGGAAACTGCCGTGCCTTATTACCCCTCCCCTGACGTAATGTTAACATTAAGCCACTTCTCACTTGGAGCAAAAATGTTTGGTTAAGGGAGGAGGGGTAGATGGGTATTTTACCAGACCATTATACTAATCCACCCTTATAGCTCAAGATTAAATCATTTTACCTTCCATATCCTCCTCTTTCAAACGTAGACTCGAGAAACTATTGACCGTTAGTACGAGCGTTGCCCGGTCGATTGTCTTTCTTTTTGGAGCTGGGAGGGGTCATCGGGTTCCGAATGTTTCTCGCCCTAATCTCTCACGTCCAACAACATCAACTATCAAGGGCAGAGTATCAAGGGCAAAATAGCAGTGTTGCTCACATGCTCTAAAGTTTTCGCTTTTTTGTTTTTTCTCTTGTCTCTTCTGCAAAATAATGAACAACGCGGTTCAGTTATGGGACGGACATCTTTCTGTGATCACAAGGCCTGTTCCTCATGTTCAAAACCCGACCGACGTTGTCGTTAAAATCACATACTCGGCGGTTTGTGGTACAGATCTGAAGATCCTGGAAGGCAAGTTTCCTTGTGAGAAATCCGTTATTATGGGGCATGAATTTGTTGGCGTCGTCAAAGAAGCTGGAAGTGAAGTTAAAAATGTGTCTGTTGGTGATCGGTAAGTGTCCTATACTCATTGATTACTTAAAAGCTCACAGCAATCGTGATACAGTCGATACCCGATAACTCAAACTCATAACTCGAACTCGAAAAAAGTTCCAGTTATCCATATCGCTCTGGAGCTTGGAGCAAATACCCAGAAATAAGGAAATGAGATGTGGAAGGAATGCAAGCATCATGCACACTTCACTTCAAGGGTAGCAAGAGATATATTGATATTTTTTTAAAAGGAATATAAAGAACACATAGTTGTTTTGATAAATGGGTCAATTTAGTTTACCCAGTTACCCCTTCCTTAAGCCAACATTTTGCCTTAAATGAGATAGGGGAGGGCTAGGCAGGCAGTTTTCCAGAAACCTAATAAAGGGGCAGTGTAACATGCAGACTGTGGACTGACTGGGACTATTGCTTTTAGGGTTAGAAAACAATGACTGTTGTTGTCACCTACTCATTTGCATGGTGAAAACACTAGTCCAAAGTCTGTGTTTTACACTGACCACCTGATAAATTGGATCAATAAATTCAATGGTTCAGACTGCAGTACAATTTTCTTTTGACTTGTCATGCGCTTAAACAAGGTTTGAGTTATTGAGGGTAAAATTATATAGAAAATAATGATCTGTAGGGAAACAAATATTACTTCGAGTTAGCAGGAGGTTTGAGTTATCGAGGGTTCGAGAAATCGAGAGTAAAATGACTGACAGTAAATGCATGGATGAAATCAAGGGGAAATTCTGCGATTTCAAAATGGAAGTAATAATGGAAGTAATAAAGTGGTAATTGAACTTGTGATTTCAAATGGAACTCACGCTGTGCGCTCGTTCGATTTTGAAATCACGTGTATAATTTCGGACCAAATTGCAGTCCACTCAGTTCAATTGTCCAATTTAGTCACACAAGCATTGATTTACAATGGTAATTGAACTGAGTGGAGTGCAATATGGTCTGAAATCATACACGTGATTTCAAAATCGCAGACCAAAATTGCACGAAACGAAGTTCAATTACCACTTTATTACTTCCATTTTGAAATCGCAGAATTTAGTCATGACTAATATTTTATTGACCAAGTAGCCAGTTTGAAATCACTGGCTATGCATGCAATCTGATTGGCTCTCAGCGGTGTGATTTATTCCTAAGTCGCACCATTTTTTGCTCTAAATCGCATCTGTTCCAAATTGCGTCATTCATGTTCTAAATCGCATCATTTCTGTTTCAAATTGCACCATTGTTGTTCTATATCGCATCATTTCTCTTTGGAATACAAAATGAGATGTAAAAGCCTTTTTGTTTCAGCGTATGATTTCAGACCAAATTGCACTAAGAAAAAAAACATGGAGTAGTTCATAATAATTGGTTCCCTTAACCACTAAGTTTATCTCCGGACATGTTGCAAAAATTTCTGACAGACAAACAACTTAATGATATTGTGCAAAAATAATGGCGGTTGCAGTTGATTGCCCTCATTTTCAATCAGCTGTTGTTAATGTAACATAACTCTTAAGCAATGCAAAATTATACAGATCAACTTACAGGGCCAGCCGCAAAACTATTTGATTTTGAAGCCCTGCGTAATTCATAATTGCAAGGTTGATTGTGTTTTGTTTATTTGGCAGTGTTGTCATTAACCCCAACACAAGCTGTGGAATGTGTGACAACTGTTCAAAAGGACTACCTCATTTCTGCAAATTTGAGGGCGTCAAGGCCACTATTGGGATAAGGCGGAATGGAGGATGGGCCCAATATTGTAGATTACCAGCTAAGAATACAATTCCATTACCCCATCAGCTATCTTTTGAGCTTGGTTTATTGATTGAACCAATGTCGTGTGTCGTCCATGGATGGGATCGCCTGCAGCCAATTTCAGCCGATGCAGAAATCTTAATTTGTGGTGCTGGGTCTGTAGGTCTTCTCTTCATGTGCTTATTGTATTTCAGAGGCTACCGAGAGGTTGTTGTCACGGAGCTGTTAAAAGGACGTCAAAGGATAGCACAAAAGCTCAATTTCGGCTTCCAAGTTGTGCACCCAGAAATTTTGGTTTCTGAAGCTAGAAATGCAAAAAATGAAGGGGATGATGATTGGGGTTTTGACATTGTCATTGATTGTTCAGGAGACCCAAATTCACTTGAACAAGGGATAAAATGGTTGCGTCAAGGTGGTAAATTTCTTCTTTTTGGTATATCACCTGCTGGGTCAGTAGCAAAAATAGATCCTCATGAAGTGTGTCTCAAGGAACTTAAGATAATTGCTTCAAGGATTAATCCTTTTACCTTCACTTCAGCCATGCAAATAATTCAGGACATGGGAGAAAAATACTTGAGCTTTGAAAAATTAGGCATGCGCACATTTCATTTGCAGGAATTCACTGCAGCTTTGGAAATACAACGTAGTGGAGAAATTTCAAAAGCCGTGTTTGAAAATTAAGGGAAATGGAATTTTTTGCTACAGCTAGTAAAACAAAATTAATGATACATGTGTTGGACTCTAGAAGTTCTAATTAATTTTAGCATGTTAACAGAAACAGTGCCTGCACTATCACTCCTAATTTGAAAAGTAGAGGATCGCACTTTTTTCAAGTTTTATAATAATGTTAATATTAACGATAATAATATCATAATATTTAGACCTTTCTCGAAGAAAACAATTTCATGTACTCTTGTGCTTCAACATTATGTTTTCAAAACTTAGACTCCCACAAGTTAGCGTGGTTGAGCAACACAAGTCACTTTGACTTAATGGATGACCCAAGCAAAAGGATTAGTCTTTAAAATACATTAATGCTATAAGTGCATTAACAATTATGTCACTCTATAAAATACTAACTACTGGCTAAAGATGTACATTTATTTCTGTAAACAAGTCCGTGTTAATAAAGTACATGTACCGTAAATCCTCTATTAAGCCCCCCGGGGGGCTTATTTTTTTCAAGCACTTTTGAGGGGGGGGGGGGGGCTTAATAGAGAGGGGGCGTTAAAAGAGAGGGGGGGCTTATTTAATTTAGCGAAATGGATCACCTGTAGCAAAAATACTGTGGTATGAGACAGAGTAGACTTACGCGTTGTACAATTAAAGTCACTGTCAAAAGTATTTAATTCTCTTGTGGGTGCCTAAAAGTAACAAAAACACAATTCTTATTCTTCAAAAATGTGCTTTTGGCCTCATGTTCTTCTGTAATTTTTATGAATAAACCATAACTGATCAGTCCATGTTAATCGTTAATTCTTTTTTTTTTTGAAGAATAAGGATTGGGGGAGGGGGAGGGGGGGGCTTAATAGAGAGGGGGGGCTTATTAATGTTCCTCCTCTGAAAAGGGGGGCTTATTTGAGAGGGGGGGCTTAATAGAGGATTTCCGGTATGTTAAAGGTACAAGGTAAAGGTCAGTAACTTGTAACAGTACATATTAGACTGACAAACCTAAGGCTGAGGCTGCAATCAGTTTACTCCCCTCTCATCAGTGCTCCATTTTATGGGTATTTAACGCTAGTTAAAGCTACATGGAAAGGAAAGAAGTCAAAACAAGCATTTTGAGATTACGCCTGGGAATTGAAATTGAGACTTCTCCTGCACAGAAGGCTGCGCACTAACCCAATTTGCTAATCGCTGTTCCTTGTTTTCAGTAACTTTACTAGTTGTTAGTTGTGGATTAATGTTGTTGCATGATTGGAATCAAAAGTCCAGATTTGAACTGCAGTCTGTTTGTCATGAATAGATCTTGTGAATGTTTACACGAAAAGTGGGCAACTGCAGGCAAAATACTGTGAGATTTGAAAAATTCTGCTCAATTCACACAGTTGAGGGAATTAAAGCAGGTATAACAGAACCTGTGCCAAGGTGCCACCCATGACTTACTTTGCATGTAAACATTTGCCTGGTACATGTTTGGGTTCAATTTTATCCTTCATAAAAAATTATATGGTTCCATTGTTTTTGTTTTTTTTTGTTTGGAGGGGGGCGGGAAGTGGGGCTGGTTAAATTATAATTTTGCAAAAAAAAAAACTCTTGGAATTTCTTGTGTTTTAATTTTATAAATGCCTAAAATATCACAAATTTCATTACAGTTACGATTCATTGGTATCAGAACTCTGTGTTGTCCAATTCGGTCTGAAATCTAGCCTCAGAAAACAGCCGACATTTGGCGATGCTACCACTGGTTTCCTTGTCAAATGAGTCTGAGAAACGAGCGTAGAAAGTCCATACTGATGACACGTCACTACCCAGATCTGGGTAGTGCTTCTGATTGGTCGTGCTGCGTGGGAAATTTGATTCAACTAATCAGAAGCACTACCCAGATCTGGTTAGTGACGTGTCATCAGTATTGAAATTCAGCGTTCGTTTATCAGACGTCATTTGGCAGGGAAACCAGTGGTAGTGTCGCCAAATATCAGCTGTTTTCTCACGCTATCTGAAATCATAATCTTGATTAAACAAATCAGACTCCCACTAAGCGGTCATCCGATTTTGTTTATCACTTGTATGATTACAGACCGATTTGGACACCACTCAGTCCTATTACCATCATTAAACTGTGGTAGTTTTTAGTGATTTATTAGGCAGATTCAGTGGATACAAAGCTGAGTGAATGCAACTCACACTAGGATTCAGATCTGCACATGTTGATGTGACATTAGCCTATTAATGAGGCCCTGTTGGGGTAAAATTCCAACAAGCAACATGGCCGTGAAAAAGCAACATAAGGAAAGGTGAAATGGTCACAAACAACATAAAGATGCATTAAATACCAACAGCTGACAGGGACATGGCCTACTGCTCAATACGCAAAATGACAGTATTCGAAAATCAGACAAGGGAAATACTCTTCCCCCCCCCCCCCCCCTGTCCTGCCCAAAAGAAGGGCCTCCTGTCAGGAAGGTTTTAGTACAGTGGTGGGGTTGTGGTGCTGCTGGAATTAAATCTGAAAAATACTTCCCACAGATGGTTGTGAATATTGCATGGCAGTACATGGCCTGCAATTTTAAATGGCTATTTTTTTTTCTGTGCTGGCCAGTTTCTCTCACTCTATTACTCTCTATCTCTAAGACAAATAACGTGCTACTCACTGACTTTTATTAGCCGTTAGAGAGAAATGTATGAAGAACAAAAAATATCACAGCTTTCATATCATTTGATAAAATGTTTTATTACAGCAACAGTTAAGCAACTGTAAGATTGATTCCATTTTTCCTGTAAGAGGTAGCTTACTTAAGCTCTTTTAACTAATAATTTATTGTTGTTGTACATTGTTCATGCCCCATCACATTGTATTCCAAGTACCAGTAATACAAAAACTGCAGAATATATACAGACTTGGTAGCAAAAATAAATTATATAAAATCTTTTCGACGTTGGGCAAATAACCCTTAAATAATCAATATTATACAACATGTGTACAGTACTAGTGTGGCTATAATGACACAATTTGTTTACAATTTTGTAGCTTTAATTACTAGATAAATAATGTTCTCAGCAGCTAAGCAGAGAGGATGTAAGAAGGCATTGGAGACAGAATGACATTGATGATTTTTACAAATTTAAATAAAAGCTATTAAGTGTGAGGTTGTATTTTGATGATTGGAATCAGACTAAAGATACCATACCAGCATAAATAGTAATAGTAGGTAATAGCAAAAAAAATAATTTCCTCCTGTCCTAAAGACTTACAAGGAGGTGAAAGAATGTACATGTACATGACTGTATAGGTTTGCGGATCAGGGGATTATAAAATATTTTTGTCAAAACTTATCCCACATGATTACTTTTGCTTACATTATTCAATTTGTTTTCGGAACAAAATACATTTACCCTTGAAATCACTAAGTCGCTCAGATGTTTCACTACAAATGTAGCTACATTTCATTTCAATCCACTCATGCTCTGGGGCAAAATAGGTCAAAAAAAGTACTTGTCCACCCAAAGTTTGAACCAAGAAATATATCTAGAAATTAAAATACATATTATTTTAACATATCAAAAGATCAGTGTGCTTAGAAAATAAAGGACGTTATTATTCACTGTGGACCAGTTCTATGGGAGTTGAAGCTCGCCACCTATTTGTCTGTGAACAGTGATGTATTTCCAAGTACGTGTATTAAAACTAACTCTGATTTCTTCATCTCTATCCCACCTTGAGTAATAAGGTACAGTGAAGTCAGTTCATTGCTTTGCAAACCTGTCTACACTGACATCAGCTCAATCCAGTGTGAGCCAACATTTTTTTAAAGGCTTACTTGCTACTTGTTGATAATTCCACTAACATGCTAGTCATGGAGTATTCAGTGTTATGCGCATTCCACATTTTTAGAACCCATGCTAACATTTGTAAATGATGAGACAGGACGGTTTGTTGATAATGCACTAGGCACCCTTGTCGTCTTGACATCTACAAGATAGGGACAATTAAAATTAATGTTATTTTCCAATAAGCTATCTCAAGAAAAGTAAAATTTATTTTATTTATACATAGTACAATATAAAAAAAGGTTGAGTTTGATCGTCCAGGTGAACGTAGTCCTGAATAGGACTGTTGTTGTTGACAGTGACTGACGTTTCGACAACCTGTGCGGTAGTCATCTTCAGAGTCAAAGTGAGTTGTATCACGTCAGTTGATGTTATTGGTCGTCTGTCAGTTAAGCCATGATGGCTTAACTGACAGGCTTAACTGACAGACGACCAATAACATCGCGACATAATTGACCAATCAGATCAATAACCAGAGTATAATACCATCAACTGACGTGATACAACTCACTTTGACTCTGAAGATGACTACCACACAGGTTGTCGAAACGTCAGTCACTGTCAACAACAACAGTCTATTCTAGCCTCCCCGCAGATGTCCTTTGGGGTTCGTTTGTCATGCATTCATTTCTCCCCCATGAATGTGTGACAAACAAACCCCAAAGGACGTCTGTGGGGAGGCTAGTCCTATTCAGGACTACGTTCACCCGAACGATCAAACTCAACCTTCTAAAATGACTCCTGGGTTCAAACCTTTCACAGCCATAGTACAATATAGTTGTAAATTAAAGTCTCATTTAATTTCGAAACTTGAAAATTTTTCATGAAAATTTCAATGCAGGTTCTTTATTGTCATGATTACAGGTATGTACAGCTGTACTTTTGTTTAAAAATGAGCTATTTGAAGATCATGGTGTACATGGATGAGTAATTTTTGTGATAAAAGTTAACATTCACAAATCACAACATTCTGACCTCTATGGGGTGATTTTCAAGTTTGAGAACAAAATATAAAGAAATTATTTTTTTGTTATTCGCCCTTGAAAATGAACTCAAAGAGATCTTAACGTAGTGACTTCTTTATGTTGTAGATGTGATCTCTTTTTAACTCCGATTGATGAAAGTTAATTATAGGTACCTTACTCAGAGTAACAGCCTGCCAAGGAAATCATGTCCAATAGCTCATAGATAGTGGATTTTGCTATCAGGCTAGTGAATTCTGTTCTTAACTTGCCCGACAGGCAAGAAAAGTTGTTTTAGGGAATTCAAATTACAGAAGAACTGTGTTCAATCCTGCTCATCAAAAATTTTTTTGGGCTAGTTGAAATGACTGTTGGGCTAGTACATGCTGGCTATAGCTTTCCCGAGTGGCAAGCTGTAAAACTGACTTTCTTTGCACCTTGCTGTAAGAATGGATGAGTGTTTGGTACTTACTAGCTTTTTCGGGCTTCCTTCTCTGCATCCTGCATAGCAGCATGGTTACGCCTCCACCAACCAGCAGCCCAACCACCAATATAATGAGACATATTCCAGCAAAAAAGCCTTTGTTAATCAGTAGGTCATCTTCAGTCAAATTGTCTAAGGAAGAACGAGATAAAGGTCAAATGAATAGACACTTGCAGCCTACCTGCAAACTTCTAACACTTACATTGTGCTGTTGATAGTATTGTTGTTATCTTCAAGCATAACATTAAAAATTGTACTAATATTAGCCTCTTATAGCTTCACCCAGCTGAGTTAAGTTTAATTATGAGTGACTGGCTTGTTGAGCACAGCACCCTGAGAAATTGCTAATCACATGCATTTTACGAGGAAAACTCACTACTCTGGGCTACTTGCTCAGCAGCCGTTCACATAAAAATCAACAAACAATGTTATCTCCCCAACACCTGTGACCTCAGCAAGATCTGACAATACAATCACCTCAATAAACTCAATAAACAGACTCTTAAATGTCAAATTTATATTATTATCATCTGTTTTATCTTGTCTAATGCTTAACAAACCATTATTAATAATGCTCCTGATGATTTATTTATTTATTTATTTTAACATCAAAAAATGCATACCTCCTGTTGTGCTTTCTTTGGAAGGGAATTCTGGTGGAGCAAAGAAGAAAAAAAAAACAGTTTCAGCCACCAACAAATTACAGACTGTGCTAGTAAGAATAATATGAAAATACGTAAGAAATCATTATTCAAAGCATCAAGCAGGGCTGTCTTCTAGCAGTCATAACTGCTGGCCTCGTGAGGCAACTAATAGTTTTTGCTTTTGAACAACAAGAAAATTTTCCTTGCTCTTTCAAAAATGGAAATTAACTAAGGATACTGGATTCCCAGGCTCATTGTAGACAACTCAGATCTTTGAACCACACCTATAGCTATTAATTTTGCCATTTTTCTCAGAGCAAATCTTAACCACTGAGAATTCTATGTTTGTAAGTTGAAGGACCAAAGATATAAGCCTTATTAATATGAATAAGTACCTGGCTCTCGTTTACAGGGGCGTAGCTAGGGGGGGTCCTGGGGTACCCGTGACCCCCCTTGGTAGGCCTTCTTTTTGAGCAAACAACCTACAATATTCAGGTGGCGAAAACGCCATGACAATATCTTGGCCATAAAAGCCATTGTTGAAAAGCCCACTTTTTTAAAATTTGTTTTTTTGTAAAGTATTTTCGTCAACGGCTCTTGTCTTTAGTTAGTATGGGCCTTCATGCCACGATTATACGACTGAGCCCGCTGATTCACGTATAAGCCATATATATAGTCGGCAATCCCCGGATGGTGTCCCTGTCTGTGACCCCCCCTTTGAAAAAATCCTGGCTACGCCCCTGCTTTAGTTGTAACAGTAGAACCTACATGTAAAAAAGTAAAGAAAAAAAATTTGAGATTAACACGGACCGACAAAAAATGCCAAAAACCTACATTAAGCCAATCCCATATTATTAGTGATTTTAGGCTAAAAATGCTGGTCCAACCAGAGCATTCTAACTAACTAACAATGTACCTTTAGTATTACTGTCAAAATTGATCGCAACACTGTGAACATCTGATTGAAATATTCAAGGACTGCTGATTGTTTTAGCCACATGAATTCTCAAAAAAGATCAGAACCTATCAGCAGACTTCATGCTTGCAGTTAAGTTTTCTTACACCTGATTGGCGACTTTCCTTGCAATACATGCCAGAAATACAAAGTAATGGGTTTATAACAGTTCTCTAAATTTCCTAGTAAATAAAACACCTGATCCTCTATACTACAGACAAGTACACTGCTGTACCTACAAGAACGTTTGCAATTGCCACTCACGTGAGTTGCCCCTGCAGTCCAACACTTGAGAAGCTTTTGTTGTGCAGGCTCTTTCAGCATCACCAGTGCAAGGTAATCCACCACTCTCTGGATAAGGGCTGTCACATTTGCGACTCTGAAGGCCACCACCTGTACACTCACTCCAGTCAGACCAACCACCATGCACAACTACAGTGCAAAAATACCCAACATTACAGTACAATCCCTTAATTATGTACAATTATACAACAGAAGAACAGAGAATTACCGTATTTATTCGAATAAGTGCCCAAACTCAAATTAGCGCCCACCTAGAATAAGCGCCCATCCTAAAGGCAGAAAAAGTTAATAAGCGCCCAACCTCAAATAAGCGCCCACCCCACTCCCCCTCTCTCCCACTCCTACTTAAACTAAAATAAATAACTAAATTTTTCTCTCTCCCCGCCGCGTGTCGCCTTTTCTCGCGTGGGGTGATTTTCACGCGCGCTCGCGTTTCGCTCGCCCTACTATCCCTGAGGAAAAATGGGGGACTACTCGTAGTCTACCTCGTGTTCTCATTGCTTTGATTCAATTCGCGACAATGGCAACTGAGGTCGTCGAGGTCGCAACTGAAAGCGAAGAGGACGTAATAATTAATTGCGTGGCAATCTTCTATGAAGAAGGAAAGGAAGGGGAGAATTTCAGAAGAGCTGTACGTTTTAACAATCGTCTTCTCCACTGAACGTGAACTCTTTACGAGACAAGAAGGTCACAATTCCAGAAGAAACATTTATTCCGCGTTCCACAACTAGCACAGGGTCATCCAAAGTAATCAGTCACCCAATGTAAGACGTACAGGATCAGTGACAGAGTTTTTCAAATTAAAGTCAAGGGAGATAATCGATACTCGTTCAAGTACATGACCAGCATACTTGGCATTTAGTTAGTAGTAAATAGAGTATAACAGTGTAGTACAAGATATCGTTAGCGTTATGATGGTACGTTTAATGCTAACGCACAATGTTATCAGAATATATCACAAGTCTTGCTGACGTCAGCTTTCATATTGTGGCCTACATGTACGCGGTTTCGGTATTCGGGAAAAAATCCTATGCGGTTTGCGGTTTTTTGGCGTATTTCTGTGCGGTTTTGCGGTTTTCAGACCCCCCTTACGCCCCCCTCAATAAGCGCCCAGCCTCGAATAAGCACCCACCTTGAATAAGCACCCACTCTCAAGGTCCAAAAATTTAATAAGCACCCAGGGCAGTTAATCAAATAAATACGGTAAGTTAAAGCAGAGATTGGAACTGAATGGAAAAATTATTTTACATACGGCTGGATCCCATTTGTCATTTTTCTTGCTTTTACAAATTTATTGTGAACACCAGCTTTATTTGTTGTTTTTGAATTGGTGAAGGGTGCAAGTACCTGAGATTCTGGTACATAATTTTTCAGGGGTGTTTCAGTGATTTTGTTTTATTACCTCTGAATCCTGCATCCCTCATGCATAAAAATCCCCAAAGATGCAAAATAATTAATTCACTGGATGTGTCTGTAGTACACAAAGATCAAGCGATCTGAAGATGTTTTTGTAGAAAATCCTGTTCATGTGATTTCTGTGGCTGTTAATGTGGTTGTTGTTTAACGACTGATACATATTTATTCTAGTCCCCTCATTTTTTCTGTTTAAATTAAGAAGGACTATATTTTAATTTCAGTAAACTGTGATAAAGAGTTTTGGAGTCTGTCTTTAGATTCAGTAACTGCCTGGTTACATAAAGACCCAAGCTTTTCCAATTTAGAACTCATTGTTTTGTGACTTGGCATTCAATGGTTCTTGACTACGACTCATGATTTTTCACAAGATGAGTCCCAGGACTCACCATAACTATTTCTAACAAAATCACTGGGTGATTACAAATTAATTTTCGTGTTAAGCACTCGACCCATCATTTTTATGGTTGAGCCAGCCGCACCCATAAGCATAGCCAAAATTGATTTGGTTCAAAGCCAAACCAGCCAAAGTTTCAGAACCTGACAAATCCATTTCCTTCTGCAACGACTGGCACAGTCGAGGCAGATTATAATATTATTACTGAGAAAAGAAACAAAAGAATAAAACAATACAACTTAACTTTCTGGCTATTTTGCTAATTGTTTTTGTTTTAATATTCTATGCCACAACAATAAGCAGAAAGGATTCATTTATAGGGACCCAACAAGCCCAACCCCATCAAGTGCTTTAATTTAGAACAACAAAAGAACAAGAGAAGTTCTTCCGGAGATATCTTGCCTAACATGCAGTTCTTAGCACATTTTTTTTAATACTAACATTCTTAATCTTTTAACTCCTCTTTACTTTGTTTGCTTGCATGTGCATATTAATTTATAACACTGTTTACACACATGAGCTGAATATTCCACAGAAAAATTCAACTTGCAAGCAACAAAAATGTTCCTACAATTTACCTTGATTTCCATGTGGGCACTTAGGGTCATTCCCCTCCTTGCACACATAAATTTTCATTTTCATCTGGTTGTCTTTGCAACGTCCGCCTTCCAAGTTTGTTAATGAGGTAATTAATCCAGATGCTGTATCTGTAAATGAGATGATACAGTTCATATTTTAAACTGAGTTACAGTGATCACTGTGTACTATATCATACATGCCAACCCTCCCGGATTATCCGGGAGTCTCCCGGATACGACACCAATCTCCCGGTTTCCCGTACGGGTCGCTTTATCTCCCGGATAAAATCATCTGTTGAGCTTTTCTGTGCCTTAGGTTGAAATTTAGCCCATTTTTAGCTCAAAACTTGAATTTTTCTTATTCGTAACTGCAGTACGGTTTCTGAGACATTTTACACCTATTTAGTCACTGACAAAGATTATTTCTGGCATCAAAACGATGATCGCGAATTTGGATAGTATCTACGTCATGTAAGACTTGATATAATGTCCTAAATTTCCGGGGTAGGGGGCTAGTGAAAAACAGAGTCTCCAGATTTTAAATCTCTAGAGTTTGGCATCTCTGCTATATGTAAAAGTTGCTTATTTTAATTTAATAAATTACATAATCAAAATGTTACATGTAGTCATTACAGTACAGATGAATCTGTTTGGACATGGAAGGGTCGCAGGAAAGTGTCAACATTTGAGAAGGCTCCAATTCATTAGGGTCACCTTAGCTTAATAATATCACTTTTAACTACTGACAGTTTTAAGTGTTTTGATATTTTATCAGAAGCAACAATAAATATGGTATTTGTCAGTCACATACACAATACAGTATTATTTGAAATAAAACAAACAGCAATGCAACGCTGCACGTAAACACACTGTCCCTTTTCTTCTCTGATCTTTGGTTACAATGTTATTGTATTTTATTTTAAGGTTGAAATCTAACCATAAACAGGAAATTGTATCATTTTCATACACATACTATCATCACCTGGTAACTGTAAAAATGTCAGAGCGCAAAATTGCACAAGCCCATTTGAGCTTTTTGGAAAACACAGGAATTTTTGCAAATAAATTGTTTAATTAACAATTATTCTTTGAAATCGAGGTGAATAGTGGCTAAATATTCCCAAAGCCACTATTCACCGAGATTGAAAAGAATAATTGTTTTAGCATATACACACGAAGTGATCTCAACAAAATCAGAGAGGAAACCATTCAAAAGTACGATTTGATTGACAGATCAAATCACGCGTAAGTTTAAAAATAGATCTTTGCAGAATTTTCAAACATGGCAATTCAGAAGTTAATCATAACTATAACAAAATTCTCAAATCTGATTGGTTCTCAACTGCCCTGATTTCAGCCTTAATAGGACAGTTTAATAGAACAGTACGCGTCATGCCTAAGTAATTGGACAGTACGCGCCATCACGCGCGCGCTTAAATGGCTTTTTTTTTTCATAGCTAGCGAAAAAATCTTGGAATTTCTTGTGTTTTGATTTAAAAAGAGCCCTATATATCACAAATTTTGTTAAAGTTATGATTAATTGGTAACAGAACTTCGTGTCGTCCAATTTGGTCTGTAATCATACTCGTGATTAAACAAATCGGACTCCCGCTACGCGGTCGTCCGATTTTGTTAATCACTCGTATGATTACAGACCGAATTGGACTCCACTCAGTCCTGTTACCATTACTTATCATTTCGCAAACAACGGCGTAATGGCTTCAATGGAACCGCTAAAAGTTTGACCTGTTTCCTTACCTGAGAAGACAAGTAGAGCTTTGTTGTTTTCTGTTGACTCGCCAAGTTTATAGCCAAAAGGGTTTGTTGTGTCGTTCTTCGCATGAAGTGCTGACAAAAATGGCGGCTCGGTTGCTCGAGGTAAGACGTCTTCTTCCTATATCATTTTTTTTTCCGGTTTACTTGAAACGTAGAATTTCTGCAAACATTTCCTTTTAAATTTGTTTGTCATAAATAAACTTCGATTTTTGAGCCAAAATTTTCGGGTTAGAAAACGCTGAGTAAACGCCGTATTGAATCCTTCCAAGTCTTTTCTTGCCTTAAAAAAAGTCAGCCCTAGGATTTTGTCGACTTTTAAAAGATTGTTCTCTAAAAAAATGGGAAAAACACCGAGCTCACACATTATCCACTCGCTAGGAGGTAAATATTGTTGAATAGTCCGAGATAGCGAACGAATCAGATTGTTTAAATCACCAAGATCACTGAGTGTGTATATACTAAGTATGATTACCCTTAACAAGTGTATACATGAAAAATTTTCTGGATCACAGTTCATCCCCAAAACACGTTCTCACAAATCATCACAAACCAACCCAGTGTCACACACAACCTTAATAAAGTGGCCAATAAAGATTGTGGCACCTGATTGGTTCTTACAGTGTATTCCTATTCTTTATTAGCCAATCAGAGTGTTCTATTCTGTGAGATATTTGCTTTATTAATTTTCCTTTTTGCGTTATATTTTGTTGATTTTGCATTGTGTTTACTAAAAAATCCATTGCTCTTGTAAGCCAATCAGATTAAAGAAATTTGTTCATGTATATTATATTGAGCTGAAGAAATATGTCTACCAAAAAGCACTTACTTATAAAGTAGTATTCTTCTCCTTCCACAAATTTAGGGTCATTTTCATTTGCACTCTGTGGTTGAAACACAACTGTTACATGTCTTCCAGGCACATCAGGATTATCACAGGACAAGAGTTTAAGCCCCAAGGTTGCATTGCAGTTGTCAAAACCTTTTTTATCAACCATAAACAAATTTTCATAAAGTTGGTCTTTGGGATAAACATTGTCTCTTTCAATGGGATAGTCCATCAAGTTCGGACACCTTAGTGACAGTTTGTCAAATAGCAAAACCTTCCTTGCATTATTGTTAAGGTGGCTAAACCTAAAAGAGAAAAATACAAAAGCATGTCTCATCAGTTCGGATGTTTGCGATTGCATGTACAGAAAGAAAAATAAAGTGAGATCAAGAAAACTTGTCACTCAAGAACTTAATCAATTTTGTCACAGTTTTTTAGGCAACAAACACTGTTTATGGTTGACCAAGTAAGTTTAATTAAGCTTTATGTTTTTAGTAACATTCATGTGATAAAAGTTATGACTTAAAAGTTATGCATCTGTCGATTCCACCTGCGCCCAGCCCCCCCCCGGGCTGACCCCCGGGAATTAGCATTTTTTTTGCCTTGGATGGCAAATTCCCGGGGGTGGGGACTCTTGAGCTGTCAAATCCCCCGAGCTAGGGACTAAATATGGGGGCAAATGCCCCGTCCTCCGTCAACACTGCAACATTTTTCATTGATCGCACAGTCGAATAGTGCCATTTTAAGCATTTAAATGTGCGGTTTTTTGTTTCAGTTAACGTCTTCCTTTGTCATGCTTTGTAATAGCGCCAGGATTCTAATTAAGGCTTCACGCCGCGACGACATGCACCAGTTGATATAAAATTATTGACATTAAAATTAACAGAGCGCTGCAAAGTTATATGTTATGAATAGTTTTATCAGTATGAAAGGATGTTCTCCAAATTAAGAACATCAACAGAAATTTGATTCAATAAGCAGAAAAAACGTTGATTAACATCGATAGCTCCAATTTCGCGATGTAATTCTGGCTTGATAAGCAATGAAGAAATGCATGCATAAAATCGAGAACATGCCTTTACAAACATCTTCAATTTATTCCTGTCCTTGACAGATGAGCGAATCTGCCTTTTTTCCAGTAAAACCTTCTGTGTAGTTATATTCTTATAGGAAACCGCGTGCGTGTCAAAAGCTTGGGAATGGCCCCGGGGTTGGCAAATGCCCGGCCCCTAGCCAGTGTAAAATTTCAAATGCCCCATCCCCGGGACTGACAAGGCGGGCAAATGCCCTGCAGTAACCGGGGGGGGGGGGGCTGGGCGCAGGTGGAATTGATTGATGCATTAAGGCTCATATAAGCTTACGTGTTTGCTTTTAGAACATGCACAAACATTCCGCTCACTCAGTCTTGAAAGCACTGGGCAGTTTGCCACTATTATTTGTTTCCAAACACTTTTTGTTTGCTAATAAAACTTAAGTAAAGTAAATAGCAAAAACGTTTCCATTCTTGTGGATGAAAATTTAAGAGAAGCAGTTTCCTTTAAAGAGAAAAAACGCAGATCAGTTTCACTCCACGTGGCTTTTACTTCGGGTAGAAGGGCACAGAACGCATCATCAAAATGGAATGGGCAAAAGAGTAACATTATCGTTAATTTATGACATTTGTATGCAACAGTAGTCGTAATAAAGACAAACGTATGCATTGACATGAAAACACTACAATGTCTTGTAACGGTAGAATCGACTACTTTTAGTTGCTAAGAGAAGAGCTTTTTGGAATTTTGAAAATGCAAATTATCTGTTTTGCATCGCTCTGCTAGACTGTTCCACAAGTGTTGTCTCAAAATGTTTTCAGTGTCTGAAAAGGCCAAACCGGACAATATGTAAGACGATATCGTGATTTGCAGTTCTCGTGTCATTCCGGTTAAATGTGACAATATAAATGGTTATGAATATCTGTCTACGTCAAGTAGTTGTTTCAGAACTCCATAATCATGAGCAATTATCTCATGATTGTGCAACCGACAACGATATACCCGGCTCACTAGCATAACACTGATAACAGGACATGTCAGGCCATACAGTCGACGAGGATTATGCCTATCGGTCTTTCCATCTTAATCTTTCCACCCGACGACCCTTAGGAAGCTGTTTTTCCTGAACATGCTTCTCTTGAGCATTTGAGGAAGCCTTTAAGAGAGGGAATTCTGGACAGGGTTTGGCAGGGTTTGGCAGAAAGAGATCCTTTCAGGCATACCAGGAGTAGCCATCGCTTTTTTGTATGCATTCCTTTAAATCATCCATGGAAGCAGAATATGTTGTGACGAAAAATGAGAATAGCACGGTAAACTGCCAGTAGCTCCGCATTGTACTTTCAAATGGCAAAAATCCCACACTTCCACACTTCCAGAGTTATTAGATAAAATAAGACAGTGAAGACATATTTCCACATTTCCACACTTCCACACTTCCAGAGTTACTAGATAAAGACAACCAAGACACATAGAGACAATGGAGACACGTTTCCACATTTCCACACTTCCAAAATTAGCAACTAAAAGTACTCGATTCTACCGTTACAAGACATTGTAGTGCTTTTACGTCAATGTATAAGTTTGTCTTTGTTACGACTACTGTTGCACACATTTGTCATAAATTAACGATAATGTTACTCTTTTGCCCTTTCCATTTTGATGACGCGTTCTGTGCTTTCTACCCGAAGTAAAAGCCCTCAACGTGAAGCTACTAAACCTAAAGTAATGCACATACTAAGGAAAGAGCCAATGAATCCATTTTTATTTACACCACGGAAACAAAGGAAAGATGAGATTTAAGTGTAACCATAAAAACAATTTACTAGTCATTACAAAGTGATGAAATTTTAGGCTTTTCTGTAGCATGTAAACCTAAGCTTTACATTCTCAAGTAACGCGCTTTAAAGCAACCCGCAAAGCAGCGACAAGGAACGATCGCAGTAAAAGGAAATGCTTAGACAAAGATGTTGAAATACTCACCAAGGGTTTTCTGGATTCCATAAAATCGAAGGTAGTATTTTTGCAACGGTCCCAGGGCAAAGCAACCATAAACAATAAACAACAGTCAATACACGACGACTTCGCATCACTGAGCTTATCGCCATCTTTCAATCTACACACGAAAGAAATACTTAGACAACTTGATGTTCTTGATATAATCTCGACTCTTTACTGAAACCACGCACGGCAGGACGTAATAAAAGAACAACCATCAACCACTACTACAAGGGTGTCTAGAAAACGACGAACTAGAAAACAACGACCTAGAAAACGATGACCTAGAAAACGACGACCTAGAAAACGATGACCTAGAAAACGATGACCTAGAAAACGACGACCTAGAAAACGATGACCTAGACAACGATGACCTAGAAAACGACGACCTAGAAAACGATGACCTAGACAACGATGACTTAGAAAACGACGACCTAGAAAACGATGACCTAGAAAACGATGACCTAGAAAACGACGACCTAGAAAACGACTACCTAGAAAACGATGACCTAGAAAACGACGACCTAGAAAACGACGACCTAGACAACGATGACCTAGAAAACGACAACCTAGAAAACGACGACCTAGACAACGATGACCTAGAAAACGACGACCTAGAAAACGACGACCTAGACAACGATGACCTAGAAAACGATGACTTAGAAAACGATGACCTAGAAAACGATGACCTAGAAAACGATGACCTAGAAAACGATGACCTTGAAAACGACGACCTAGAAAACGATGACTTAGAAAACGACGACCTAGAAAACGATGACTTAGAAAACGATGACCTAGAAAACGATGACTTAGAAAACGATCACCTAGAAAACGATGACTTAGAAAACGACGACCTAGAAAACGACGACCTAGAAAACGATGACTTAGTAAACGATGACCTAGAAAACGATAACCTAGAAAACGACGACCTAGAAAACGATGACTTAGTAAACGATGACCTAGAAAACGACGACCTAGAAAACGACGACCTAGAAAACGATGACCTAGAAAACGATGACCTAGAAAACGACGACCTAGAAAACGATGACTTAGAAAACGATGACCTAGAAAACGATGACCTAGAAAACGACGACCTAGAAAACGACGACCTAGAAAACGATGACTTAGTAAACGATGACCTAGAAAACGATAACCTAGAAAACGACGACCTAGAAAACGATGACTTAGTAAACGATGACCTAGAAAACGACGACCTAGAAAACGACGACCTAGAAAACGATGACCTAGAAAACGATGACCTAGAAAACGATGACCTAGAAAACGACGACCTAGAAAACGATGACTTAGTAAACGATGACCTAGAAAACGATGACCTAGAAAACGACGACCTAGAAAACGATGACTTAGTAAACGATGACCTAGAAAACGATAACCTAGAAAACGACGACCTAGAAAACGATGACTTAGTAAACGATGACCTAGAAAACGACGACCTAGAAAACGACGACCTAGAAAACGATGACCTAGAAAACGATGACCTAGAAAACGACGACCTAGAAAACGATGACTTAGAAAACGATGACCTAGAAAACGATGACCTAGAAAACGACGACCTAGAAAACGATGACCTAGAAAACGACGACCTAGAAAACGACGACAGGGATAGGGTAGCTCGAAGGATTAAGAGGCAGAGTAGAGGGGTACAGAAGGCGGGAAGTAAGAGGACGGTAGGAGGGAATTATGAAGAGGTGAGAGGTGGGCGAAGAAGGAAAATTACCGAAAAATAGTAAATATTATTTGTAAAAAAACGGCTAAGGGTATGAAGCCAAGGAATAAAACGGTGGAAATGGAAATGCAAGGTACGCGAGGTCTCCCCTCTGTTTCGTTTATAAAACAGGCGTTGCCTGTTAGATATATTTGATGATAATGAATCGTGATTGACATTAATTCTATACAGTCTATACATTGATTTAAAAGTAGTAGGTTATTGTGTTATTGTTAGTGCTATTCTATTTTAGTGCAATTTACATCCTTTCTTAATAGTAATGACCATTGATTTTCGGTTTTCCTCTTGTTTTTCTTTCAGATCCTTTAAAATTTAATCTTATGGGTGACCGTGATATGTCGTCCAGATTTAAACTACCGACTCTCGGTAGTAAAAGGTGCTGTTCGGCGCCATCCTTGAACGCCTTTCCAGATGTTAAAACATTTGATTATAACAAGCTCGACAATGTAGTGGAAGTTGGACGAGGCAGCTTCGCTGTCGTGTTTTCTGCCATATACAACCCAGCGACACTGGGAGAAAATGTCGTAGTGAAAAAGATGTTTGATCTAGGAGGTGATGAAAAAGACCTTTTTTAAAAAGAGATGAAATTGTTAAATACATTAAAACATCCCAACATCGTGACATTTCATGGAATAAGCATTTCTTCTCCAGCCATCGTGTTGGAGTACATATTTTTCGATTTCAGTCTCTTTGACAGAGACCACAAAGTTCATTTTTTCTGCGTACTGTTAGTATAGCCAGTTGAATTGAGCACACATACTGGTAGGTTGACTGTAAATAACTGTCATGAACATCATGTCCCATTGGCTCATGAACATCACAACTTAGCAAATTGAAGGAGTTTCGTTCAGTGACCTAATGATGTGATAATGAACTGTACAACACGAGCTAAGTACTCTTAGGCCAAGGCCACATGTCGAACTTTTCAAGAAACGAACCAAACTTAGTGAGTTAGCTTCATCAAAAGTTCGACGTCTGGCTTTGTTGAGTTCGTCTGAATGAGTTTTCCAAACTCGTTCTATCCGTCTGTGTGTGTGTGGGGTGTGTTGGGGGGGGGGGGGGGGGGGGAGGGGCGTAGCTGCTTCGGACGAATAGAACACCTGAAGATCGTCTCCGTAAGAAACGTCGATCTTCATATCCGACAAACTAAACTGATAAATATAAAATTTGTATAATAATGCACGTTTAGCTTGTTCGGGAGAAAATTTTTTACTGATCTGATTCAGTTGATTGGTTCGACGCGTCCTCAGTTCGGCGTCTGACCCAAGAGACTATCTAAACTTAATTTGGGTGGACTCACATTAGAATGTGGTTCGCCTCATGAAAAGTTCAACGTTTGGCCTAGACCTTAGAAAAGCAAGTTAAAGCTTTATAAACACAGTTTGGTTTATATTGTCTCGTTGAATTTAGCAATTTTAAGCATTAGCAAACGCTCCAGTTGACAAGTGGAATTGCCTTTTAGTGCAACATTAGCGTAACGAAATGTATGAATTGTAGCCTAGATGTTTTGCATGCAAAGCCAGAGCGGAAAGTCTGCATTTGAAAAAGATAAGATAATTTTGTGTACAATAACGGTTAAGTTAATTTTCTAAAATTTCATATTGATCGGCAGAAAATTCAGCCCTAAGTGCCCTGATAAATAAATGAACTTTTTCCTTATTGAGCGTGCTTTAAATTATCCGAACGATTTTCCTTCGGTTCTTATTATCCAGGGTATCATGTTACGACCCAATTACTTCTAACCAAAGCAACGGCACCCCCTGCGGGAGCACTCCGTTATTTTGCTCGAAAGGGTATGTCCCACTGAACTCACAGGGTATGGTTTTTAGGGTCTTGACCAGAGATTTGCAAGGGGATACAATTTTTAAGAACGTGAAGGTTGGCGTGAGTGCTTTACAGTACATTTATTAAGATTTTTTCCCAAAAGAATTTAATTCCATGATGTTGGTTTAAAAAGGTACTTATAATCATTTCTTGCATGCAAAATAAATAAGGGTACCAAAATAAAGTCTCTTGTCTTAAAAAGAGTCGCTAAATGAACGAACAGGGACAGGGCCTGCAAGCTTACACGGTTCACCTCTAACCAAACTTCTCTTCAAGCGTCTCCCTTTCCCCTTATAAAGGTCCTCTGCTCACGTTTTTTTTTCTCAATTTTTTTGTTTGACTATTATTTATCGAAATTGTTTTTCTAGGTTGTCGTTTTCTAGGTCATCGTTTTCTAGGTCGTCGTTTTCTAGGTCGTCGTTTTTTAGACACCCCTACTACAAGTACAATTGTGTTCGGAAATACGTCACCTAACACAAAACCGCCTTATTTGTTTTCTGCGTTCCAGGCCAAATAACTGCCCTTAGGCTCTACTAAGAAGGAGGGGGTGATTGATATTTTCCTTTTCTTAAAAATCTGTTGACAGTGGCGTCTCTAAAACAAAATTGATAGACTGTAAACATAAAATATAAATTAAATATTTCGTAAAAACTATTTTGTAAAACTATATTCAACATGCCAACAGCAACTCACAAAAAGGAAATAACCATTTTAACCCTCCCGGTGTCAGTAGCTTGACGCGGCCAACTTATTCCCGACTAATTGTCTATGACGTAATCATGCAATGTAATTTGCAATACAAGTGCGATAAGTGGGCGCGTTGTGACGTGTATCGTGGGATATAATAAAGTTGAGGCGGATTTCAGCTTGCCGGAAGTAAAATAAACTGTCTTTAGCTTTTATAGTCGACGAAAAGCTTCCCTGTGGCGCGATTTCCTCTGTTAATTGGAAAAATGGCTTAATATGACGAGCACCCATATCGATGTGCACTGCATGTTGGGGCGTGGGCTGAATGAAACCGCATGAAAATTGCCAAACACGACAATACCGCAAAATTTCTTAAAGTAAGGCGCTATAAATGTAAAACTGTACCATACTCTCCCCTCCCCGAGACAAACAATTGCTTCCAAATACCCCACCGTGAGTAAGAGTACCTAGAGGGAACCCAAATTCCCAAAGGGGATGGTCACACTTCAAATTAACTGACCCGTTGTGGTTTATTGCAGGCCCTTTCACAGGAGTTGAGGGTGCTTCGTTTTCCAGTTGAGTGTATTTCGGTTTCCAAAAAATAGAGGATTACTTGGTTCTTTTCCAATTCGTGGTTGTTTCCCTTTTACTCGTAGGTCTCTTCGATTCAGCTTCGTATTTGAGAATCTTTTTTGTGGTTATGAAGTACGTCATAAGCAAAACGTTCGGAGAAGAAACTTGGGGTTGAACAAAAACCCAGTGGAAGTACTCCGGATTTCAAGTGACGGCGATGATCGAAGGATTTTTTTGGTTTGAAATTTTCGATTCCGGGATTTTTTGGGGTAGGAAAATTCGGCAAGTATTATCTTGGGCGGCTTGATATAACTGAAGATTCGTGGTGGTGGTCGCGTATTTTGGCCGTGTAGTTCTGTATGGGATTTTTTTTTTGGGGGGGGGGGGGAGGTAAATTTGTGGTCTAGGGATTTTTTGGTGTTTTGATCTTTGCCCCCATAAAATCATCCACGTCATTTCTGTGGTATAAGTTTTGTTCGCCCTTCTGATAAATAACATTTAGAACTACCGTGAAAAAAGAAAAAGAAAAATCAATTAAATGTATTAAAAGGCAAGAAAGTTAAATTGCGAGGAATAAGCAAAGGTAGTATTTGCTGAACTGATTTTCGAGAAGGTAAAACCATATACATGTTAAATAAGAAGCTTAATATGTCTTCGCCCTTCAGTGGGATTTGTGCTAAGAGACCACAAATCCGAGATGGAATGACCGTCTTAAATAAATCCGCATGGATTTCTTTCTTTCTTTCTTTTTTATCTTTGTTTGTTTTTTGCTAAATGGTGAAAAGACGAACTACATCAGTCAAATACTTGTTAGAGAAAAAGTTGAGCTGAAGAATTTTGCGCCTTGGAAATACGAAGATAAAGATCAAGATTTATCTAAAACAGTTCATGTCCGAAATTATTAACTAAAATACCTTACGTCAGTTTGTAAGCCTATTAATGCACTCACGTGAAACATAAAAAAAGCGATGCAAACAACAGGAAACTTTTTGAAAACAATAATAGTGTGGCTTGTCTAAAAAATGCACAAATAACATATCATTGAACAATATTATATGCTTGTTTCAGGTAGGAAAACCTTTCACTAATTATAAAATCTAATTTATCAAATTTAGCCTACCTGTATTTTCACGAAGGAAGAACTTCTCTTTTTCGCTACACTGTAACTGTTTCACTCAGTCGTATCTTGATATGATGATATGAAAGGGGCGTCAACTGATTATACAGCCTTTGACAAATCATGTGATCAAAAGGACACGACGCAATTGGTTAATTTTATTTTAAGAAATTGTGTGTGATGACATTCTGCCTAAAAATATCTTTTATTCGTCAGTAGTTAGTAAAATGGGGGGACTAGGACAGTTCTTATATATTTGGCTGATATATGCACTTTTTTGGTGGTTTAGAACAGTTTTTACATATTTTGCTGATATATGCACTTTTTGGACTTGACCTTGGGAATCCGGTGCAGGTTTGATCCGGTTTTGGGCGGTTTGATTGTAATAACATCTAAGCCCAACCATATCACCATACTGAAATAGCTTGCGACTATATATTATTTTGGTTTTTGAATCAGGATCTGGATTATAATTTTGATATTTGTCCTCATTTGTGAATACAACATGAGAATGATTATCGGTTATTTTTTTGAGTCCAAAATCCAACCTGTCTATATTTGCTTTTGCAATCATATCCACCATTTTGTCGACTATTGGATTTTCAATTATTTTCTTTTTATAAGTTTCTAAAATAGGATCTAACTAAAAGCTCTTACCGCATTTATAATCAGCTTTTTCTATTGCTTGCTCAGGCTCAATGAGTACTGATCCTTTGTATCCTTCACAAGTATTTGTTATGATGCCAGATAGTAGTAATCATCCACGGCATGAAATTCTTGGTTCTTTTAGCTGGTTTAGTTGCTATAATGTTGATTTTAGAGCGGTTTTTGTGTGTTTTTGTACGACTTTTGACTTAATATTTGAGACAAGACCCATTTCATTGGTCAACTTTTGTTTACTAAGGCTTACTCTACCATTTGGAGGAATATACAACAACAACAACATAAGCTTTATTTGCATGACTATAATTATGTAGTTACAGTATTGCAAAAGCTTTAACATAAAAAAACAAAAAACAAAAAAAAACAAACAAACAAACAAATCATAACAATGATAATGCAATGCAATGATTACTATAGACAATCAAGTGTCATCAGCATGATTTGATAACAAATTATTACGTAAATCATTACATAATGAGACAAATTTCAACAAATGTAAATTTACGGAAAAATTCTGTGAATTCATCAATTTAATTATTAATTCTGTGTAAGATAGCTGATTAAAGTCGACAAAATTTTGTTGGATTTGATTGTAGAATTTCTCCCTTGGGATTGAGTATTTTGGACAATGGAAGAGAAAATGAAATTCGTCTTCAATTATACCAGAGTTACAAATAGGACAGAATCTGTCGTTGCGGGAAGTTTGATTATGTCTTCCAGTTTCAATCATGAGTTTGTGGTTACTTATACGAATTTTCACTAAATCTTTCCTATTAGCAGAATTTCTAATTAAGTCTAGATAACTTGAAATTTTATAATCACGTTTAAATAAGCTGTAAAATTGTAGTTTCTTAGAATGATGGATTGTTTGTTGCCAATATACAATATATTTTTGTTTTATTATATCTATATAGTGTTTGATCTTAGCTTCACTTAAATTATTAGGATCAAAATCAGGGAGGTCATAATATTCAAATATTTTCATAAGATTATGGTAAAAGCTATTTTTACCATTACAGTGAAGTTCTAACGAAGTACGAAAGGCTTGTTTAACAATAGTATCCTCGTTTTTACGCAGAAGATATAATATGTAATAAAGGATGTTTTTATAAATATTAATAATTAATGGAAACCGTCCTAATTCACTTCTACTTGCAACATTTGAAGCTTTATTGCTTATTTCTAGGTAACGCTTGCAAAATTTCAAGTGGGTTTTTTCAATTGGGGTATTGTCCCAAGCTTTAAAATCATGTTTTACATATACACCCCAAATTTCGCTAATATATGATAATATTGGGGAAATCATCGTTTCAAATATTTTGCAAGCAAGAGAAGGTTTTAATTTGCTAAAGTTTGTGTGTTTTCTTAAACTAAAAAGAGCATGAAGAGCCTTCTCTTTTAAGTGTTCGAGTGAGATATTAAAATTACATAGATATCATAGTGCCTCCTGATAGAGATTGTTGTTTGGCTAAAAGACGCATAAAATCTTCCATATATATATTGTATATAACTACGGAATATAAAAAAGGTGTGTTAAATAGATACTGACTTGGTTTTAGTTTGTAATAATTTTATTTTTCAATTCGGTGGATAACTTTATAATGCATTTCTAGTGTGTCCTTTTTATAAAAGTGTTTGATGCAATATTTACACGGCACTCTGATGCCTTTCATATAATCATGGATATTCATGCATATTTTATCATAATCATTACTGAGTATAAATGCATAACCATTATTAACGTACTTCTTCTTCATCTCCAGTTGGGCTTCTGACACATGATAATTATTAGTTGGTGATTTGAATTCAATACAGAGGCCTTTATAATCTTTGTGATAATCGAGTACCATTAGATCAGGCTGTCCTCTCATATATCCCTTTTTATATGAATCTAGTCTCTTATCCTCAGTATCTTGATTCTCTCCCAGACCGGCTACTAATATAGAATCTGGATAATATCTCCTTATGAGGTCCACTACTTTATAATAATATTCAATACTTATATTGCGCTTTTTCTATAAAAATACTCAAAAGCGCATTACAATATTATCAATAACTAAATTAAAACCAGTAAAATCACCCGGTAAAATTACAATATTACAATATTAACATTACAATATTAAAAAAATAAAAATAAAAATAATAATAATTATAATGGAGGTCAGTCTCATTGCCAATCATGATCATCTTATTCCAGGGACTATCAAACAGCTAGCCTGCGCGCAGACCCGTTAAACCTTGTTTATAGCTATATCCACACTATATGCGATACGTGGGCCGGCTGCACCGCAGGCTATCACCAGCTTGTATTGGCCATATTTACGGATAGATGGGAGGACTGTAGTAAATACCCAATCGCGGAATTTTTTAGCAGCTTCTAATTTGGAACTAAATATAAGTTCATAAAAGGCGGCCTCGTCAATGAATGTGTACTATCTACCTTGTTGGACCTGGGGGGCGAAACGTCCATGCCAGCTTTTTGAACCTGACCCGTCCAGACGACGGGGCAGCATTTGGGGTATACAAGATGGATCATTTTATGGTTCTTAGATAGATTCTTTGTAACAGCCTGATCAGTATCACTATATCCAAGGATCTTAGCAACATCTTTTCCTCGGAACCAAACATTTTGCTTATTATCAAGAAATGAAATCAGTTCGATATTCATCTCTTCATTGGTATACTTTTTTTCAATCATACTTATCATATATATAGGTTACATAAATATTATCATACAGACCAAAAATATGATAAGTATGATAGATTAAAAAGTATGCTAGGCCTGAGGTGCCGTTTCACCATTCTGGACCTGGGGCGTCGTTTTGACACCCCCAACAAAACTGTCTTATTTGTTGACCCTTTATTTTGACGGGGCAACACTTTGGACCCACTGGACCCATTCCGGGTCCACTGGCAGTTTACTCATTCACCTCCTCTTCCTCCTCCGTTTTAAAGATTACTTCAAGGACGCCAGTCAATGTCATCTCAGCTGATTCCAGCTTTTTGGAGATTAATTTCTTGTGGTGTAATGTCGCAATCTCTTCTTCAAATTTTTGGATTTTAGTGAATAGTGCATTAAGCTCGGTTTCCTTATTCTGGATTTTAGTATCAAGCTTTCTTATATGATCGTTCACATATACTATTAGTAAGATAATTCTTGCAGGTTGCTTAGCGGAATCCAACTATTAAAGTCGTCACTATAGCCCAACCATTTTACAAGAGCTTGTTTCTTCTTATAATCCCTCCGAATGACCTTTTCAATGCGAAATACGTCCTGTTTAGCCGGTAGTAATTCAGGCTCATAAAAGCTGCCTTGCATCTCCTCATTGTTAAGATCCTTTAATCTATAGGTGATTGGATTTGTTGATTGGATTTTATCGATCAGGAATATCTCCTCTGTCCAATTAGGTGTGTACCTTATCGAACACCTTTCTCTTGTACTTACTTATCGTAACTTTATCACCAATCTTGAATTTGGGCTTAGATGATAACTGTTTCATATCACCATACAGATTGTAATACACGATATTTTCATTTTTCTTTTTACTAGCTTCTACAGGTGTCATTTTAATGGAACTGTGTTTGGTGTTATTATACTGACTCAGTATTTTTGGTAGTATGTCTAAATATACGTTATTACCCTGGACAGTAAACTGCTTCCACATTTTGGTTTTAATTGTACGGTTCCATCTTTCACCTACACTAGATTTTTTCTTATTTTCGGTTGAGTATAGTGTTATGTTATTCTTTTCCAATAATTTCCTCATATTTTTGTTATATTCTTTCCCTTTATCAGTCCAAAGATATTGTGGTTTACGGCCCTCTTTAAAGATGGTTTTGAATGCTTCTGTGACAGTTTCCCCTTTCTTATCCTTTAATGGTACTATCCAGCCATATTTGGAGAATAGATCTAGTACCATAAGGAGGTATCTGTAACCCTTGTTCCATTTACTGAACTGTTGCATTTCAACCAGATCTGAGCACCAAATTTTGTCAATACCGGTTGTAATAAGGCGCCGCCGAGTAAAGTTGCGTTTTATTGGTTTATGTAATTCGTCCGCTAATTGTTGTTGCCAAATGATACCCGACGGCTTTTCTAGTTTAAACCAAGACCAAGTTTCTGTTTTGTGTTTATTAGATTTCTAGCTAACCAGTGACCCCATTGTCGCTCACTATAGGGAATGGCGTCTAATGATTTTACCATTTTACGGTCAGCTTTATTTTTGCACTTTCGGTTATCACCACAAACACTATAATCAATATCATACTGCATGGCCACTGCATCGGTTGGCCCAGTTGGTTGATCATAAATTTCTAATATTTCACCAGTTTCTGGATTGTATCTTACTTGGTTTTCTAAATCATTATAAGGACCTGTATATTTATGCCCTGGTAAGGTCCATCCGCCTGCGGGTCTTGGTAATTTTCCAATGGCCTTGTGAATATCCAAAGCACCTCCATCAAGATCTTTCCTGTTTGTTTTGTAGTTTTTCTTTGGTCGTATTTTGGTTGATAATTGGTTAAGAGCTTGAGAACCGACATTCTGGATCATTGGATTTAATTTGTCCAAAGTATAATCTATATCTTTTTTCTGTAATTTAGGGTTTCTGAGCGCTTCTGACCCGTAATATCTCCCCATCTCAACTGCTTTTTTACCCATCCATGGAAGCCCGTGATGTACAAACGCATCAAGAGCAGTACCAGCTACTGTGTCCATTACGCCTGCCCCTAGGACCGGCTGATCTAGTTTCCCTTCTTTACAAACTTAAACTTTTTTATTCCGCATTCAGCGCAAGTGCACCAAAACATAAGTCTACCATTTTTAGCTGTTTTATAACCCGAAGGTTCTACACATTCTGTTTGCTTCTTCTGTTTAATACAATAAGATTTCACCATTATTATATATTTATGTTATATAATTATTGTCTAATCACTATCACTACTGTCTGGAACATAAGTATCTTGGCTGCTATCTGACTCATAATCACTTTCACTCAGGGGTTCACAGTTGCAGCACTCGAAACATCCATATTGATTCACATAATGTCGAGTAACTTCTTGGCAATAAACACAGAACTTTTCAGTCATCTTATATATATGGATTACATAAAATAGTTTATCAGAAATTGGTGATTTATCATTTGATTTGTAAAACTGAAGTTGGGGTTATGTATAACGTCTAATAATGATCTACCCTTTTGTCTCTCTAGAAGATAATATAAGCACCAATAACCGCATAAAACACTGTCTCTTTCTTTTATTTCATCTGATGAGTACACCATTTTTTTACCGCTTGTTTTCAGATAATTTTTGATTTCATTGGACATGATTAATCCGAACGGGTCAAAATATTCACAATATTGTTTATCCACGTTTCTATAACAAATCCAATGACTGCCCCCGCCCATTGAATCATCAAGATTAATTATTCCTGTTTCCAATTTGTGTATTTTGTCTGGTAAATTATCACGGCTGTAAATACCCCTAAAATATTTTATTCCTTATTGTTTGACCCATTGTAACAAATCAATGTTCGATAATGGTTTGTTTATGAATCTTACAGTATTGTTCCTAGAATTGGGATTGAATTGAATGGACTGTTTTTGCCGAGCAGCAGTCCCTTTCCCTTTCTTTTTTTTTTTTACTCCCGCACCAACCGGGTTTACCCATGTTCCAAAGAAAGGTGGCGACATGTAGGGATACGGATTATACATTCCGTGGCCATTAGTTGTATCGGGTACATAAACAGATGTTGTATTAGCGGAACCGGTTCTGTCAGCCTGCAGTCCTTTTCCCGTCAATGCATTTAGTAACAGGGGGACACCTATACTCGCTAATAGAGTTCCTAAAAACCCACCCCGCTTTGTTTTCGTCGGTCTGATAACTAATCCGTTGCCAGTTTGGAGAGCGTTAAGAATATCCTTTTTCTGCCCCGTGGTCAGTAAATGTTTGTATGCAACCAATTGTGCTATTTTGTCCATTGGAATAAGAAAACCTCCTCGTTGACCTTTTCCGAATATTTTATCCACACCGAGACTGGCTAATCCTGATAACGCTCCTGATACAAGTGGAGCGGCAGCCTTTTTGACTATTGGCATGGCCATAGGTAGCAACTTACTGCCTAAACTGATTAATGATCCCCACAAACTACCACCCTGTCTAACAGCCTTTCTGATTTGCGTTTTTGATATCTTGATATCCGACCCTGTACCCTGGCTCATTGCTTTTTTCAGTTTACTGATCTGAGTTTTTGTGAACATTAATTCATGTGGACCGGATAACTCATTTCTAGCTAATCTGATAGTTATTGCTGAACTATTATTATAAGCTCTCGAAAGCTTTTCCAGTTGTCCTTTACTAAGTGACACACCATAAGGATAATATTTCGTCATTACTTGTATATAATATATGTTACATAATTTTAACCATATTCAATTTTCGATCTGAGTATTATTTTACCATCCTTTTGAATTAGCTCAACATCTTGCTCATATAATGTTAATGCGTAAATTGAGTAGGCTGTTGCCGTTGTTCCAGACAGTTCATATTCAAATGTCAGTTTTGTGGTGCCATCCTTAATGTCCATTTTCTGCTTCGTTAAGTCGAAATACAGGTAGGGTAATAGCGTACTAAAATTAGATTTATTGAGTAATGACCCTTCACCGTATTCATTATTTTATTGAACATATTTCAACACATCCCTGAAGACTCTAGTCATATCAATAGTTGGTGTGTAATGTATTTCGGGGTATTCGTTACCGTTTCCAACTTCCAGGTGACAATTGGATAAGGTTCTTGGGTCAGTTGATACAGAGAATGTGTTGTACAAGAATGGATTAGCTGTCTGGGCATCGATATTTGCATCATTGATTATGAATACAAACACGTGTCGGGGTTTTGAAATACCAGAAGAGATTCTGAAATGCCCAGCTGTCTGCTGGCTACTATTTGATCTTTCAATATTCTCTCTCAAATAAGTCCATTTTATGATTTTTAAGGTATTGACTCATGTAGGATGATTGTCCTTCACTGTTAAATGTTATCCGCGGAACATACAATTGCATTCTGGTGATAACCACCCTACAAGCAGCTCCGGCTTGCCAAATTAGATTACCATCGGACTCAATCTCAAAATTCATCTCAACCCTTGTATTGGGCAAGAGCTCATCCTCTAACATTTCGAAAAATGAGTATCTATTCAGTGGTATTTCAGTATTTACTGTAGATGAGGTACCAAGAAGGGCTTTCCGAATAGCAAAACCCTTATTGTAAGCTGCTCTTCTTTTGGCTAATTGATTTGTACCACTAACTTCAAATTCCCGCTCTTCCGCATTTCTGGATGTATCAAGGAAGAAAAACTCATTATTTGCTGTCTTATTGGCGTAAGCCGGACCGTAATCAAGTAAGTTCTTAATAATAACCGCGTGATTTGCGTCATTACAATCATACACTTTCTTGCCATTAATCTTAATATCAAAATGTTTCAAGAATGAGTACGACTCGTTTACAATTCCATTATGATCTGCTACTGCAACGTTACCACTATTAGCCAGTAAGACTACTTTAAAGTCGAGAATGATTCGAGCATTATACCAATGAAAAGGTGTAACCTCTCCACTGTTATCAACAACAAATCTGTAGCCATCTTTCTTTTGGTGAGCATTGTTGGCGACAGTTGTATTTAGTGCTGTTTCTAGGTCAAAAATAACATCTTCATATCGTTCAACATATTTTGGATCTCTGAAAGAATTCATTATATTAATAGATTAGATAAATCTTCTCATCTGACCCCCGGATAATAATTGTTTCACCCTCTCATTAATCTCCTAATCGCTTAGCTCTCTTGATTGTGGATTTTCTATTGGTAACGCTGCTACTGGTGTTTTTGTGTTTTTATTATTTTTGCTTAATAACTAAATAATTTTATCGCCTGCTTTTTCGCCGGCATACTCGCCAGTTTTGGTAGCAGCTTTCTGAACAGCCTTCTTGGTTGCTGTTTTAGCAGCTTCCTTCATGGTCTTTCAAAACAACTTTCTGCCGATTGTTTTGAAAACATCGGTAACAACACCTTCACCATAAATGTGCTTCTTAACATATCTCCCCGTTTTAACATCATAACGTTTCTTAAATTCTGATTGTCTCATTGTATATTATTAGGTTAGATATTATGCTGGTTTGGATCGCAATATCAATGTCATAAACCAGTCAATCTTATTTAGACCAATCGGTCGTCCCAGTGAATCTGTGATGTAAAACCTCATTTGTGAAATATTAAGCTGCGAAACTTCATTAAACAATAGTCTTCTGGGTTCAAATGTGAATGGGAAGCTTCTTGTCAAATTTTCAGTTGGAATAACAGCTAACGTGTTAGTATTAACACCATTCAATATGCTCGTCGTAATAGCATCGGCATTGATATAAATCATGTCAATGGAATTTGTGATATTAGGTAGATTACCATCCCCATATTCTGTTTTCTTCACAATTTTCTCTGTAAATCCAATTAACTCGCCAAATTTACTATTTCTCATTTTTCCTGCTTCAATTTTAGGAATACTGAGTCTCTTGAATCTTTCTATATCCATTAAACTATTGTGTTATATAAAACTTACCTCAACTTATCTTAACTTATCTCAAGTTATCTAACATAATAGTATATGGATATTCCAAATTATGATTTCAATGAAGATGAAAATACAAACTTCAAACAACTGTATAAGTATATGCCCAAATCCAATTTTAGGATGCTAATTTGTGGCAATTCAGGGTCGGGTAAAACAAATCTACTTTACCACATCCTTATGAAACCATTAGTCTACTATGACCAGATACATTTATACGGTAAAAACTTGGAACAGGAAAAGTATCGACACATGATAGAAAAAATGAATGACATTAGTAGCCAGGTTGGATATGACATAATGCATTGCAATAATGATGACATCAAACCTGTAAATAGTCTGGAGAGCGATGCCCAGAAAATTGTAATATTTGATGACTTCATTTGTGATAAAAACCAAAAGCTGCTTATCGATTATTTCATTCAAGGCCGTCATAAGAACTGCAGTGTTATTTACCTTTCGCAATCATTTTATAAAACTCCAAAAGATATCAGACTAAACTGCAGTCATTATGTTATTTATGATTTCCCGAGCAGTAATGAGAGAAATATGATCTCTAGAGAGCTGAATGTCACAAAGGATCAATATATTAAAGCAACAAAACAACCATACTCATTCCTGTATGTTGACAAACCAATGAAGACTGTTAAAAGAAACTTTTTTGGGAATATATAATGCATTATCCTTTCTCTGGTAGATAATTATATAACCAATAATATATGAAGGTACATTTGAAATTCAAAAGTCTCCAATTTGTTCTAATGGCAACTGAATTGCTATATGACCTCCATCCTGTAATATTGAAAGATATGCTAGATATGAAACGGGCTCTTGGTTCAATTCTTGGACAAATTATCAAACCAAATCAAATAACCTACGAGCAAAGAGAACAACTTACCAAATTAATATAATCTATTTATATGGAAGTATATCTAGAAATTGAAGATGTCAAATATGGTAGAATGATTGCTGAATTATTTGAAAATCTATCAGAGGGTTGTTTATATGAACTTCTTAATCACAAACATGAATCTTTAGAACAAGCTCGGATTATTGGCAGAGTTATTGGGATGGATGATCCAATTACTAATGAAGAAGCCAAGCTGTTAAAAGCAAATGGATTTTGTGTAAGGGACATAACTGAATAATAAAATAGTAGTGGATGAAAATATCTAATGTACTATTATCAAATGGGAATATTTAATCAGCAACCTAATTATAATCAATCACACTCAAAAGGAAAACGAGGAATTACTGGCCCTCAAGGACCTCCCGGCCCGCCTGGCCCTAAAGGTGCTCAGGGTATTCCTGGCGCCGCTGGTGCTCAGGGTGTCCCTGGACCTACTGGCCCGCCTGGCCCTAAAGGTGCTACTGGTCCTACTGGCCCTAAAGGTACTACTGGTGCATCAGGCACTGGTTTTAATCTCACATCAGATGGGAATTACGATATGACAAGCAAAAAACTAACAATGGTGGCTAAGGGAACTGATTCCAATGATGCCGTAACAAAAAATCAACTGGATACTAAACTATCACTCTCTGGTGGTTTAATGACAGGCAATTTGGATATGAATAATAATAGGATATACAATGTAGCACAACCAGATGGTGATAACCAACCAGCTACAAAAATATGGTCAGAAAATAAATTAAGAAATAAGCGTTGACAGGCCAAACACGACTCATAAGCTCGTGATAATGTGAAACGTGACCTTGAGAGTCTGCTTGAACAGTCACGGTGGTTCTCTTCCTTTTTTCTCTCGAGCGAAGGTTACTAGCACTACACAGTGCAAGACGTGTAGCATTCTAAACTTTGACTGAGTAAATCTTGTTTTTGCCGCACTAAGTCTTATAGGTGGTTTTCACGTTACGTCATCGCCGCCATGCTGGTGGACGGTACACAAAAGATCGCTCATTAGCTCCCTTTGTTTGTCCACCAGCATTTGTTCATTTCACCATTGTTATTTGTGTCTCCCGAGATTGCATGAAAACCACCTATATTTAGTGGTCATGAAGCAGGTTTGTTACATACATACTGAGTAATCATTTCCTGTGGTTTATGCTTCTGTACTAGGTGTCCCTGACAGGATTTGATTTCAGATGCAATTGTTAAGTGTTTTATATCCTTTGACCTCTGTTCATTACGGCTGAATAAAGATTTTAGTTTTTTGGTTTTCTCCGAAATGACTGTATCTGAATAAATACATGCATGCCTGCATGCAAGTTTCTTTGTCCGTGAATGTGATTATTTCCTGCCATGTCATTATGGCTCTGGGCCCAGCTCTATAGTATAGTGTGGTTTGCAGGATTTTGAATTTCCACGGATAGTGCGATCTTCAGATTTGAGTTTTACACTGTAGCTTAAAAACTAAAGCTACACCAAGTTTGGAGAAATATGCCGTGCGTCAGTCAAGATAATTCTCTTAGCGCTCACACAGTCCATTTAGTTTTTCTTAACATAAGTGAGCCTTTGAACTAGAGCGCGATGTCTTGTTGTTCCTTCGTAGGTATTTACTTAAGTTTTTGCTTAACAGTCGTCTGTGCGACTGCTATGAATTCTTAAGGAAGACTGCAGTTTCGGAACTATAGCGTTCTTCGTCAGTTGCTACTATGGTAAAGTCTTAGGTAGAGAGAGCGAAGCAGACTGTTTAAATACTGGTGGCTAGGATCGAAAATACCATTTCTGGATAAGTCCAGTGGAGTAATGGCTGGACCACTAAACATGTCCAATAATAAAATTACTCATCTTGCTAATCCCACAGCCGATAACGATGCTGTATCCCGTATTTACGGTGATGGACGGTATGTTAAAAAGGGTGGAGATACAATGACTGGTAATTTAGCATTGGGTGACAATTATATAACTGGATTCAATTCAAAACAGACAGATTATGATACAAATCAACCCAATCTACGACAAGAAATCATTGATTGGAAAAATGCTTAATGGGAAGATAGAAAAGACAATAAATTTTATAAAGCTTATGAACAATGGACAATATATGATGGCTATGCCACACCATTTTATTTTATGAAACAACTACAATTGTTTTGGTTGTTAATGAATGATAAAGATTATGCTACAATAAACGCGTTTCAAGTATTAACTAATAAATCGAGACAATCTCCACCGTCTGAATCCCAAACAAGTAATAAATATTTTAACCTATTTGGTATGACTGCCACAAATATGGAAAACCCGACTGATGCTACTGATGGGGTTAATCTAAGAACATTGAATAAATATAATATAAAGCCATCTGATCACACCAACAGATTTGCATATCTCATGGATTCTACAAATGGTCTTTTACAATGGACTGCTTTACTAACCACACAGTATTGCCCTAAACAGCATTGGTGATTTGAATGCAACATCGGGCAATTATCATACATACAATAAAAAGGTCATTTACGCTTCCATTAGGAAAGAACTCACAAGGAGGTTATAAATGGCGATTAGCTATCCAATGCTATCCCCTTCAAAAGGACAAAGACTATACATTATGTTTGGAAATCCTCACTACTGCTATGAATTGTGACACAAATCTATAATCACTTTTGATACAACTACCAGCCAGGGGGTAACTGTAAAAAATTGGCATGTTAATAAGTACTCACATGAGTATAGAACATCTTCCAATCAGGTTGAGTATATGTATTATCATAAACTCCTGGTGACATCCAGCAAGACAGCTTCATCCACTCCTTATTTCTTACATATTCAGGATGTTATGGCCCAGTCAGGAATTGACTTGAATACATATCCAACTAATTTCAATAAATATTACCTAATAGCTTTACGGTATTCTTGGTGAAACAATGGATTTAAATCCAAACAAAACTTATGATTACCATACGGCATTTAATATCATACCAACAGAAGTTGTTTACAATGTTAATCTGGATATGAACAGAAAGAAGATACTGAATATTGCTCCAGATCGCTCTAAAAATAATTCGGCTGCTACAAGATGGTCAAGGATTTGAAGACAAAATTGAGCCCTTATACAACAAATAATGTGTATAGGGAAATATTTGAGGAATTTTATGATTTAAGTGATACTGGAATCTATAAACTACAAACAAGACCATCAGGTGTCGTATTTATAGGTTGACTTCGTAACATATATTTCACAAGTATGTTTATTGCCAATGTTGAGAAAGGGGGATTGAGGATACAAAATAAACCAATAAGTTTAAGATTATTTGGTAAAAGGAGCTTTACTCTTTGTGTTGTTATGCAGCTGTGGCTGAACAAAAACATGTACATTAAAACGTTTATGAGAAAGGAAGTTGATGAAAAACCACACTTGATTTATGACAAAACAACAAAGAAATTAAAACTGCAAACTAATGGTCTGAGAGACGGGTCAACTAATGAGACTTCTATCACATTATTGAATAGTTTCAATGGTAAACGTGTTGTGTTTTGGCGAACTAAGAAAGGTACAGGGAGTGACTTAACAGTAAAAGCTTCAGTTTCAAATTATTCTGGAACATTAACATTAAGTTCGGCTTTAGCATCTCAGAGTAACTACACATTTAGAATATCCTCAGAAGATGCAACAATCTATAGAATTATGTATTCTCCAAACTTTTATGACCTGGATTCTCACGAATTTCATACCATATTGGTGCAAGAAAAACTGAACGGTTCTTATGTTCTGTAATTTGTCTAAACCAATAATGTAATGAGTCAAAAGGAAAATATATTTCGCTTTAATCATATTGACAAAAGTAAAACAAAAGAGGAAATACAGGAGATCAAAGAATTGTATAAATATTATCATTTCAAGTATTGGTGTTACCAAAAGGTCTATAAATACTTCAAAAAACTGAATCTCTTATTAAACATGACATCATCTGGCCTGATAGTAGTTGGAGCTGTTGCTGGTGGTTTGACAGCCAACCCAGCCATTCTAGGAAGCATATCAGGAGCTGGTTTAGTTCTAAAAACATTCTCTGAGACAAAAAACTATAAAAGAAAAATTGAGATGGCTCGGTCTGCTTACACTTCTTACGACAAGACAGTAGTTGGTCTGAGGCCCAGGGGGGGGGGGGGGGGGGGGGGTACTCAGGATTTCAAGTGACGGGGATGATCGAAGGATTTTTTTGGGTTTGAAATTTTTGATTCCGGGATTTTTTTGGGTACGAAAATTTGGCAAGTATTTTTTTGGGTAGCTTGATTTGAGTAGCGATTTTTTGGGATATTAAAAAGAATCGGTAGTGCCCTGGCTGCGTAGTTCTGCGAGTAAAGTACAAACAAGCGTGTTTTGCTGTTGTTTAATAGTTAACTATGGTGTCGCTTTACATCTCACGTGTTATACAACAGTCTGCATTTTTGGTCCAGGGATTTTTTTGGGTTTTGCTGGAAGCCCTAGGGATTTTTTTGGGTCTTGACTTTTGGCTCCATTAGATCATCCCCGTCACTTGAAATCCCGAGTACCCCCCCTGGGGTCTGAGGACTTCGTTGCGAGGGGCTACCTTTAACAAAGACGACTTCTTGAAGGAAATGACAGTCCTCGATGAAACAATTGTCGATTTTGCTCCATTAGTGACAAGATTTGAAAAGCAGTACGCTAAAAAGTTCCTCCCCTGTCCAACAGAAACTGTGAAAGAAAATGGCGAACAGTTTGAGACAACAACCTCGTCCCCAGGGCCTCTCGCTCAATGAGTAAAATCTATTTCCGGTTAGGGGCTTTCCCTTACTTCCTGTCTAAATTCTGAGAAACCAGACAGCTAATATCGGCCTTAATCAAGGAATAAACTCTCTCCCACCAATTTTCATAATATCGTAGTGTATTTTTTGATCGAGTGAGGGGAATAATCTTATATTCTACTCCTAAAATATCAAAAAGTTGTTTTATAATAAAATTACACTAATAAGTCGTCTTCCGCGAAAATTATTGACTTGCGGTATAACTTGGTCAATCAACCGAAATATTCTCAGAATCTTCTCTCTATTATAATAACCAACGTGCATATTATTACTGTGTGCAATATCATTGATGACATTCAAAATGTGATATTTTCTGTGGCATACAGACTTTCTTTTCATTTTATGTCTTTTTTCATAAAAGTCAATATACTCGTCTGCTGTTAAATAATCATGTACTTGGCCACAATTTTTACACACAAGAAGTTTATCCTTTATTAGTTTCATATTTTTACAGCAAAAATATCGCTTGGGCTTACCAGGGCCCTGAATCTGTTTATTACAAAAGATACAATTATCATGACCCTCTGGATCAATAACTCATGAACTTCTTTATTACACATTACTATCTACTATATTTAGATTGTTTATTTTTAAATATTACCCTCGCTCAACTTCACAAATGATTATAGTTTCACAGAATTTTCTACAGTCTGTAGAAAATTTTGTGTAATCATTTGATTGGCTGAGAGAATAATCTTCCAGAACATTCTAATGACCTAAATAATCTACGCACAGCCAATACGCAAAAATGAAAAATTTCACTGAAACATTTCACAATTTCGTAGCTGAAATGCGTAGCTTCTGATTGGTTAAGGGAATAACCTTCCAGAATATTCTAATGACTTATTTCCTCGGGGAAGCCCCTATTTGATAATGACCGTGAGCATAACTATGTATTCCATCCTCATGGATATATCTTTTATCATCAAAGCAGCTCAAACTAATTTTATTTAACTGGTAGCTCCCAATTTGATGATGGTCACTCCCGATTGTTCGCATGCTGTGTAACATTTGTTTCCTGTTCAATAAGCAATCTTTATAATTCTCATGAGTAATATTCTTCTTTATAACATACTTTCTAACACCTTTAGCCGCCTTCTCATTCTTACCATTGTCTTTCACATAAGAATACATCTTACTTCTAAGACCAATAAATTCCACAATAGGCATACCAGCTGCTTCATCTTTAAATTTACCGATAACTTTTTTATTTGTTGAATCAAAAAATTTGCTGTCTTTTGGATAATCACTGTTGTCATATAAATTTCTATCCTGCCATAACTCCTCATAAATATCCTGTGTTTCTATTTCATAACAAAGACTTTCTGTATCTATAAATAATAATTTAGCCTTGTTATTGTATAATTTAGCCTTGTTATGGTATCTCTTTTTAATGTAATTATAATGAAAATCATACATGAGTGTCTTTGAAAGATCTAAAATGCACATTCCAACATAAGCTGGTCCATCAAGTTTTAGTGTTTCTTTGATTTTATGAACCGCGACAAGGTCCTCAGTGAATATTTTACTGTTAACATATGTTGGCTTGCTTGCAAGTTTAGATAACTTATTTTGATCAGTCACCAATCTTACATCAACACGCTTTCGTAAATTGTCACAAGTTTTGCCATACACTGAATTATTCATAAGCTTAAAAAAATCCTTCTCAAATGCATTTTTTGCACCCGCACGCTTCTGTGTATTGAAATCAATATATTGTCTCAACCATGAGCTCTGATTAAATTCTAATACTCTGTGGACTTTTTTCAGTTTCAGACCTAGTGATAGATAAAGTTGTAAATTCCTATAGTGCAATACATAATTCTTCTTTTCTGTTAATGTTGGGGTTAATTTAGCTACCTGTCCTATTGTTACTCCAAGCTTCTCCTGAATAGTTTTATGGTGAAAGCATATCTTTTGTTACCTTCATTTTTTCTGCAGCTAAGGGATAATCATTATGCAGCTCATGTAATTCTTCAGGGTATTCCAAATCAACTTCAAGTATATATCCTTTTTTATTATCAGGTAATATTGTCTTCTTCATAATCTTATCAATTTACTTTTCTGTTAGCCATTTAAATCCACCTGTTGGAAGATACTGGCTCATCGCATAACCGTATAAATTATTAGCGTCTAGATACATAATATACCTGCTGGGTTTTTCTTTATTGTACTCTTTCATGTATTTATTATTTGCTTCCCCGAATCGGTTGGCGATGTATGAAATGCCTCCACGTGTACCTTTTTCTATAAACTGGACATGTCAATATCAGTCATTAACTCCAAGTTTATATCTGTCATTTTTAACATTGCATCCCAACTCAATCCTGGTGATGTATAATAGTGACATGGGTCTAATTTATAATACTGCAAACATGTACTTCTGAAATTCTCAAAAACATCTGCCAATAGTAAAATATCAGACTTTAAGTATAAATCATGGTAATCACCCATAGTCTGTAGATTAAATATTTCCCAAACTTTTGTGGCATGACAATATTGTTCATCTGTTATGGCATCTTGGGTTAGCTGGCTAAAGAAATCATCTTTGCTTGGCAGTTGGCTCTCATTAAATCTCTCAAAAGAATCCATATAGTCATATGCATAAACACCTTTTTGGGTCATTAATTCTAATTTCTCCTTTTTGAATACTTCACTTGTATACTTGAATTTATCTTTTGGTAAATTGGCTGAAAGACGATCTAGGCTACTGGACATAAATTGAAAACTGTCCAAAAATACTAAATGCTTGCCTAGCATAAAAGCCATATATTTCTCCATATTATTAGGAATACAGTTAATATATAATTCATACTCTTTTCCAATTGTTCCTATCTCCTGCATTATAAAATGGGAATCATACCCACGGAGATTATGAAAAATAACTGGTAGCTTGAACTTTTCTGACCTTATTCTTAATTTCAAGTTACAGTATTCATGTGCAGATCCTCTTTATTGACCTGTTATATGACAATGATCTCTTACACAGATATCTTCATTAGTATATTTATTACCACAAATATGACACTCTTTCGCAGCATTAAAATTTTGTTTATCCTCACTGCTCATTTTTAATGGTTTCTTGAATTTGGTTTTAATTATTTTTTCACAGTATTGTACCTCTTTTAACATTTCTTCCATGAACTTTTTTACTGGTTCTTCTCCTCGATATATTTTTACCGGTTTTGTATATTTATTATCATAACAGCAAACTACTCTGTAACCATAACTACAGCTTGTATGTTTTTGATATTTGTTTGTATATGATTTATTCTTATTTGGCTCACATCCTTGTATCTTTTCTGTAACCGCTTCAAAATCTGCATATATCACAAATGGAGCTGGCATCTGTTTTTGATGATTTTTAAACTGCAATATATTTTCACCATTTTTTGGCATCCTTATTGCCTGTTTTCCATTTACAACCATACAGTTGTCTTTATGTTTTAAAAGAATTTGTTCTGTACTAAACTTTTGTAGGCAATACATACAAAAGTGTTTTTCCTCCCTATGCTTTGTCTTTTATACATCATTCTATTAAAATCCTTAATTAACACATAATGTTTATTCTCATCTTCTGTTATTAATAAAAGATTCAATATATCCTCATTTTTCTATTTGGATACATATATTGGGTGACACTGTTTATTCTCATATCCAAATACATTTATATTGATATTATTTTGCTCCTCAATTTTATTATAATCTTTTAACCTTACTGGAAAATCCACTCCCTGGTAATATGGCACCAACGAAAACACTCATTATCCTCATTTTTTAGATTAATTAAGCCTTTTAGGCTATTTTGAAGTTCTTTCGGTAAAGGTATATATGATTTACCTTCTAATAGTTTATAATTAACCAAATTAAAATAATGCTCTAAAACACCATCAGTAGTCCAACCGCTTCCATCTTTTAACCACTCAGCAACATCCTTCATTATTTTTTCCTGTGACATTTCTAAGTTTGGTTTGATATCACTTACATTCATTATAATTTGCGCCTTACTATTAAAATACACCATCTCTTCCTCAGGTTCACCATTTTTTAACTTTTCAAAGTTGACCTCTATAGTCTCCACAAATTTAAAACCTCTATTTTGATTCAATATTTTCTCAAAAAATCGGCTGATTGTTAATCTCGTATTTTTTAATTGTTCTAAAATATCTTTATCATTTTTAATAGCCGTATCTCGTATGATTTTGTATATCCCTTCAAAGCTTTACTTTTTTTCCGTAATCTTAGTTCTTGGAGCTGGAATAGGTTGAGGTCGTGATTGTTGTTTCTTTGGTCTTGGTGGTTTGTATAAATCATTATTCTCAAAATAACGGATTAATTGCTTGACCCCCATTTTTCTTGGGGCGGGAATAGGGCGTCTTGCTTCTTCCCGTACTCTAACCAAGTTTTCAAGTTCATCATCAGTAACTCCAGATAACAATCTTCTTATAAGTTCATTACCATTAGTCTTCATACTACTACTATATATTATATTATTTTTATTTGAACGCGCCATCTGCATACAAGTATACGGCGCTGTCTCTTTAAGTCTCGACAAACCGCCCAAAACCGGTTCAAACCGGATTCCCAAGGTCAAGTCCAAAAAGTGCATATATCAGCAAAATATATAAAAACTGTTCTAAACCACCAAAAAAGTGCATATATCAGCAAAATATACAAAAACTGTCCTAAACCGCCCAGAAAGTGCATATATTAGCCAAATATATAAAAACTGTCCTAAACCACCAAAAGAGTGCATATATCAGCAAAATATATATGAACTGTCCTAGTACCCCCATTTTACTAACTACTTTCGTACCAATTCAAGATAATGATATAAATAAAAGAATATGACGCAAGCATATTTTATTCAAGGAAAATGTGTTTGATGACATCCGATCTAAGATAAAACTGTTACTTGGCAATTTATACACCGTCACACACATATAAAATATTTCGCTTTACAACATTTCTCTTTTATAGATTCTCTCTCTTTCGTAGTTAAATCTGTAATACTCCTAAAAAAAAATCTGGAGTCATCCAGAAATAGTATTCCATGCCATTTCAGTGTGACAATAATATGGGAGCCATACGCTATACAATCACTATAGTAGACCATTAATTTCTTTTCCAAATTTCGAAAAAGTGCAAAACATTTCTTGTTAAAATGAGTTTCATTTGCATTAGAGCTCTGCACTTAGCCTCGCTTTGAAGCAGAGGCTTGAGTCAACTCGGAAATAGCCCGTACTGGTGACGACTCATTTGTCTCTTACATTGTTCTGCTCATAGTAACCTACAATTAGCGTTGTGTTTTTTGCTCAAAGCTACTCCGATCAAAAGACTCACAAAAATCATTTTTGACTCTAAACAGCCAAGAGTGTTTGAAAACTGGAGTATTTGAGCTGCAACTCGTCAACCCCCCTCCCCCCAACTCTTTCGTCCATTCAAAATTGGGGTATTTTGTTGTTTTCTACAGGCAGCTTGAACAGCAACACAACATTGCATGCAGGGGATGGGGGAGGAAAAGCTTTATTTTCTCCTTTTGAAGTCTATAAAACGTCCGAAGGGCCCGTTAGGGCAAACTGTCTCAGCAAATTTTGTCGCCGACTGTGGTTCCTCCCCCCCCAACCCTGTCGGTCTAAACGCAAAAAACTGAACAGTCAAGTGAAGGAAATGGATTAAGACTTTCTTTAAAAATGTTTCTACTTTTCTCTCGGTAGCTATTAACTGCTATGTTATGTAGGCCAGTAAATATTTGTAGTGAGAATAGAACGTTATTTTCGTTTGATTATTCGTGTGTCATTTTCTAATGAAACTACATCTTATTTATAAACCTTATTGACACTTTATCCGCAATTTTTTTTTTAGAATCGCGCAAAACGCTTAAGACCCACATAATTAACATTCTCAAGAAATTTAATACTCATATACGTCTACATGGAAAATTCAAATCAAGGAAGAAAATGAAGAAACATGTGATAATAAAAACTATCAGGACCGGAATCGACATGGGAGTTTCCCCACGTCTAGGGCACAAAATTTAGTTTCATAAATACACGAAGCTCTTACTCCGAGTCCGACGTGCGGTCACTAAGCGCTTCTTGCGCTATTTACAATATTTTTATTGTAAATAGCCTGCAAATGCAGGCGTTCTTCCGGTCATGCGGAGGGAAACCACAAAAGTGGTTAATCTGGTTAATCTGGTTTAATACGTCCCACGAGGGCACGAGGGATGTTTTTAGATCTGCACATGTTGATGTGACATTAACCAATTAATGAGGCCCTGTTGGGGTAAAGTTCCTATAAGCAACATGGCCTTGAAAAAGCGACATAAGAAAAGGTGAAAAGGTGACAAACAACATAAGGATGCATTAAATACCAACAGCTGACAGGAACATGGCTTACTGCTCAATACATGAAACGACAGAAATTCGAAATTCTGACAAGGGAAATACTCTACCCCTCCCACACCCATCGCCTCAAAAAAAGACCTCCTGTCAGGAAGGTTTGAGCACAGTGGTGGGGTTCTGGTGCAGCTGGAATTAAATCTGAAAAATACTTCCCACAGATGGTTGTGAATATTGCATGGCAGCACATGGTTTGGAATTTTAAATGGCTATTTTTTTTCTGTGCTGGCCAGTTTCTCTCACTCTATTACCTCTGAGAGAAATAAGATGCAACTCGCTGACTTTTACTAGCCCTCAGAGAGAAATGCATAAAGAACAAAAAATATCACAGCTTTCATATCATTTGATAAAATGTTTTATTACAGCAACAGTTAAGCAACTGTAAGATCGATTCCATCTTTCCTGTAACAGTTAGCTTTAACTTAAGCTCTTTTAACTGATTGTTGATGTACATTGTTCATGCCCCATCACACTGTATTCCAAGTAACAGTGATACAAAAACTGCAGAATATATACAGACTTGGTAGCAAAAATAAATTATATAAAATATTTTCCATGTTGGGCAAATAACCCTTAAATAATCAATATTATACAACATGTGTACAGTACTAGTGCGACTATAATGACACAATTTGTTTACAACTTTGTAGCTCTAATTACTAGATAGATAATGTTCTCAGCAGCTAAGCAGAGAGGATGTAAGAAGGCATTGGAGACAGAATGACATTGTTGATTTTTACAAAATTATTTAAATAAAAGCTACCCACCCATTATTATTTAAGTGTGAGGTCGTATTTTGATTATTGGAATCAGACTAAAGATACCATACCAGCATAAATAGGTACTTAAGTAATAGCAAAAAAAAAATTATTTCCTCCTGTCCTAAAGACTTACAAGGAGGTGAAAGAATGTACATGTACATGACTGTATAGGTTTGTGGATCAGGGGATAAGGGATTATAAAATATTTTTGTCAAAACTTATCCCACATGATTACTTTTGCTTACATTATTCAATTTGTTTTCGGAACAAAATACATTTACCCTTGAAATCACTAAGTCACTCAGATGTTTGACTACAAGTGTAGCTACATTTCATTTCAATCCACTCATGCTCTGGGGCAAAATAGGTCAAAAAAATATTTGTCCACCCAAAGTTTGAACCAAGAAATATATGTAGAAATTAAAATACATATTATTTTAACATATCAAAAGATCAGTGTGCTTAGAAAATAAAGGACGTTGTTTTTCACTGTGGATCAGTTCTATGGGAGTTGAAGCTCACCACCTATTTGCCTGTGAACAGTGATGTATTTCCAAGTACGTGTATTAAAACTAACTCTGATTTCTTCATCTCTATCCCACCTTGAGTAATAAGGTACAGTGAAGTCAGTTCATTGCTTTGCAAACCTGTCTACACTGACATCAGCTCAATCCAGTGTGAGCCAACATTTTTTTAAAGGCTTACTTGCTACTTGTTGATAATTCCACTAACATGCTAGTCATGGAGTATTCAGTGTTATGCGCACTCCATAGTTTTAGAACCCATGCTAACATTTGTAAATGATGAGACAGGACGGTTTGTTGATAATGCACTAGGTACCCTTGTCATCTTGACATCTACAAGAGAGGGACAATTAAAATTAATGTTATTTTCAAATAAGCTATCTCAAGAAAAGTAAAATTTATTTTATTTATACATAGTACACTATAAAAAAAGGTTGAGTTTGATTGTCCGGGTGAACGTAGTCCTGAATAGGACTGTTGTTGTTGACAGTGACTGACGTTTCGACAAACTGCGCGGTAGTCATCTTCAGAGTCAAAGTGAGCTGTATCACGTCAGTTGATGGTATTATACTCTGGTTATTGATCTGATTGGTCAATTATGTCGCGATGTTATTGGTCATCTGTCAGTTAAGCCATGATGGCTTAACTGACAGGCTTAACTGACAGACAACCAATAACATCGCGACATAATTGACCAATCAGATCAATAACCAGAGTATAATACCATCAACTGACGTGATACAACTCAGTTTGACTCTGAAGATGACTACCACACAGGTTGTCGAAACGTCAGTCACTGTCAACAACAACAGTCCTATTCTAGCCTCCCCGCAGACGCCCTTTGGGGTTCGTTTGTCACGCATTCATTTCTCCCCCATGAATGCGTGACAAATGAACCCCAAAGGACGTCTGCGGGGAGGCTAGTCCTATTCAGGACTACGTTCACCCGAACGATCAAACTCAACCTTCTAAAATGACTCCTGGGTTCAAACCTTTTGCAGCCATAGTACAATATAGTTGTAAATTAAAGTCTCATTTAATTTCGAAACTTGAAAATTTTTCACGAAAATTTCAATGCAGGTTCTTTATTGTCATGATTACAGGTATGTACAGCTGTACTTTTGTTTAAAAATGAGCTATTTGAAGATCATGGAGTACATGGATGAGTAATTTTTGCGATAAAAGTTAACATTTACAAATCACAACATTCTGACCTCTATGAGGCGATTTTCAAGTTTGAGAAAAAATTATAAAGAAATTATTTTTTTGTTATTCGCTCTTGAAAATGAACTTGAAGAGATCTTAACACAGTGACTTCTTTATGTTGTACATGTGATCTCTTTTTAACTCCGATTGATGAAATTGCGTATAGGTACCTTACTCAGAGTAACAGCCTGCCAAGGAAATCGTGTCCAATAGCTCAGAGATAGTGGATTTTGCTATCAGGCTAGTGAATTCTGTTCTTAACTTGCCTGACAGGCAAGTAAAGTTGTTTTAAGGAATTCAAATTACAGAAGAACTGTGATCAATCCTGCTCATCAAAAATTTTTTTGGGTTAGTTGAAATGACTGTTGGGCTAGTACATGCCATGGCTATAGCTTTAATTTCCCGAATGGCAAGCTGTAAAACTGACTTTCTTTGCACCTTGTGTGAGAGTGGATGAGTGTTTGGTACTTACTAGCTTTTTGGAGCTTCCTTCTCTGTATCCTGCAAAGCAGCATGGTTACGCCTCCACCAACTAGCAGCCCAACCACCAATATAATGAGACATATTCCAGCAAAAAAGCCTTTGTTAATCAGCAGGTCATCTTCAGTCAAATTGTCTAAGGAAGAACGAGATAAAGGTCAAATGAGTAGGCACTTGCAGCCTACCTGCAAACTTCTAACATTTACATTGTGCTGTTGATACTGTTGTTGTTATCTTCAAGCATAACATTAAAAATTGTACTAATAAGCCTCTTATAGCTTCACCCAGCTGAGCAGTTTAATGATGAGTGACTGGCTTGTTGAGCACAGTGCCCTGAGTTCAACTCACAGGTCAAACCCACCTTTGCTTGCAGGTAGAAATTGCCAATCACACTCATTTTACAAGGAAAACTCACTACTCTGGGCTACTTGCTCGGCAATGATTTGATGAGTTTTTTTAAAAATTTATTTACTTCAAAAAATGCATACCTCCTGTTCTGCTTTCTTTGGAAGGGAATTCTGGTGGAGCAAAGAAGAAAAAAAAAAGTTTTAGCCACCAACTAAAGGATTACAGACTGTACTGGTAAGAATAATATGAAAATACATATGAAATCATTATTCAAAGCATCAAGCAGGGCTGTCTTCTAGCAGTCATAACTGCTGGCCTCAGGCAACTAATAGTTTTTAATAATACGCCTGGTGATTTTTTTTAAATTTATTTACTTCAAAAAATGCATACCTCCTGTTCTGCTTTCTTTGGAAGGGAATTCTGGTGGAGCAAAGAAGAAAAAAAAAAGTTTTAGCCACCAACTAAAGGATTACAGACTGTACTGGTAAGAATAATATGAAAATACGTATGAAATCATTATTCAAAGCATCAAGCAGGGCTGTCTTCTAGCAGTCATAACTGCTGGCCTCAGGCAACTAATAGTTTTTGCTTTTGAACAACAAGAAACTCTTCCTAATGCTCTTTCAAAAATGGAAATTAACTAAGGATACTGGATTCCCAGGATCATTGTAGACAACTCAGATCTTTGAACCACACCTAGCTATTAATTTTGCCATTTTTCTCAGAGCACATCTTAACCACTGAGAATTCTACATTTGTAAGTTGAAGGACCAAAGATATGTAGCCTTATTAATATAAATGAGTACCTGGCTCTCCTTTAGTTGTAACAGTAGAACCTACATGTAAAAAAGTAAAGAAAAAAAATTTGAGATTAAAACAGCAACAAAAACCAGCTAATTATGCCAAAAACCTACATTAAGCCAATCCCATATAATTAGTGATTTTAGGCTAAAAATGCTGGTCCAACCAGAGCATTCGGACTAACTTATAATGTACCTTTGGTATTACTGTCAAAATCGATCGGAACACTGTGAACACCTGATTGAAATATTCCAGGACTGCTGATTGTTTTGGCCACAATTGTCAAAAAAGATCAAAACATGTCAGCAGAATTCATGCTTGCAGTTAAGTTTTCTTACACCTGATTGGCTCTTTCCTTGCAATACATGCCAGAAATACAATGTAATGGGTTTATAACAGTTTTCTAAGTTTCATAGTAAATAAAACACCTGATCCTCTACACCACAGACAAGTACACTGCTGTACCTACAAGAACGTTTGTAATTGCTACTCACATGAGTTGCCCCTGCAGCCCAACACTTGAGAAGGATTTGTTGTGCAGGCTCTTTCAGCATCACCAACGCAAGGTAATCCACCATTCTCAGGATAAGGACTGTTACATTTCCGACCCTGACGGCCGCCACCTGTACACTCACTCCAGTCAGACCAACCACCATGCACAACTACAGTGGAAAAATACCCAACATTAGATTAAAATCCCATAATTATGTACAAGTTTGTCAAGCACTCCCATCATTTTTATGGTTGAGCCAGCCACACCCAGCATGGCAAGAATTGATTTGGTTCAAAGCCAAACCAGCCAAAGTTTCAGAACCCGACAAATCCGTTTCCTTCTGCAACAACTGGCACAATCTTGGCAGATTATAATATTATTACTGAGAAAAGAAACAAAAGAATAAAACAATACAACTAAACTTTTTGGCTATTTTGCTAATTGTTTTTGTTTTAATATTCTATGCCACAACAAGCAGCAAGGATTCATTTATAGGGACCCAACAAGCCCAACCCCATCAAGTGCTTTAATTTAGAACAACAAAAGAACATGGGAGAAGTTCTTCCGGAGATATCTTGCCAAAAATGCAGTTCTTAGTACATTTTTTTTAATACTAACATTCTTAATCTTTTAACTGACCTCTTTACTTTGTGTGCTTGTGCATATTAATTTATAACACTTTTTACACACATAAGCTGAACATTCCACTGAAAACTTCAACTTGCGGGCAACTACAATTTACCTTTATTTCCATGTGGGCACTTAGGGTCATTCCCCTCCTTGCACACATAAATTTTCATTTTCATCTGGTTGTCTTTGCAACGTCCGCCTTCCAAGTTTGTTAATGAGGTAATTAATCCAGATGCTGTATCTGTAAATGAGATGATACAGTTCATATCTTAAACTGAGTTTACAGTGATCACTGTGTACTATATGTAAAATTCTGCTTATTTTAATTTAATAAATTACATAATCAAAATGTTGCATGTAGTCATTACAGATGAATCCGTTTGGACATGGAAGGGTCACAGCAAAGTGTCAACATTTGAGAAGGTTCCAATTCATCAGGGTCACCTCAATAATGTCACTTTTAAGACTCTACTGACAGTTTTAATTGTTTTGATATTTTATCAGAAGCAATACTAAATATTGTATTTGTCAGTCACATACACAGTACAGTATTATTTGAAATAAAACAAACAGCAATGCAATGCTGCACGTAAAAACACTGTCCCTTTCTTCTCTTTGATTACAATGTTATTGTATTTTATTTTAAGGTTGAAATCTAACCATAAACAGGAAATTGTATCACTTTCATACACATACTATCATCACCTGATAACTGTAAAAATGTCAAAGCCCAAAATTGCACGAGCCCATAAATTTGAGCTTTTTGGAAAACACAGGAATGCAAATAAATTGTTGTATGATTACCCTTAACAACTGTATACATGAACAATTTCATCGCCAAAACACGTTCTTACAAATCATCACAAACCAACCCAGTGTCACACACAACCTTAAAGTGGCCAATAAAGATTGCGGCACCTGATTGGTTCTTACAGTGTATTCCTATTGTTTATTAGCCAATCACAGTGCTCTATTCGCTGAGATGTTTGCTTTATTAATTTTCCTTTTTGCATCATATTTTGTTGATTGATTTTGCATTGTGTTTACTAAAAAATCCATTGGTCTTGTAAGCCAATCAGATTCAAGAAATTTGTTCATGTATATTATATTGAGCTGAAGAAATATGTCTACCAGGCCATCGAAGACTGCCAAACACTTACTTATGAAGTAGTATTCTTCTCCTGCCACAAATTTTGGGTCATTTTCATTTGCACTCTGTGGCTGAAACACAACTGTTACATGTCCACTTGGCACATCAGGGTTATCACAGGATAAAAGTTTGAGCCCCAAAGTTGCATTGCAGCTGTCAAAACCTTTTTTATCAACCATAAACAAATTCTCATAAAGTTTGTCTTTGGAATAAACATTGTCTCTTTCAATGGGATAGTCCATCAAGTTCGGACACCTTATTGACAGTTTGTCAAATGGCAAAACCTTTCTTGCATTGTTGTTAAGGTGGCTAAACCTAAACGAGAAAAATACAAAAGCATGTCTCATCAGTTCGTATGTTTGCAATTGAATGTACACAAACAAAACGTGAGATTCAAGAAAACTTGTCACTCAAGAACTTTAAACAATAAACAACAGTTTATTGTTTACCAAGAATTAAACTTTATGTTTTCAGCAACATTCATGTGACAAAATTTATGGCTTAATAGTTAAGGCTCAATACATGTAAGAGTTTACTTTTAGAACATGCACAAACGCAAACATTCCGCTCAGTCTTGAAAGCACTCAGGCAATTTGCCACTATTATTTGTTTCCAAACAATTTTTATTCACATGTTGTTTGCTAATAAAACATAGTAGTACAGTAAATAGCAAAAACGTTTCCACTAATGTAGATGAAAATTTAAGGGAAGCCAACTCATGAGTTTCACTCCACGCACGTGAAGCTACTAAACCTACAAGAAATGTAAGCTTTAGTATGTATGTTGCTTAAGACTAGAGCCAATGAATCCATTTTCATTTACACGACAAAAACAAAGGAAAGATAAGATTTAAGTGCAACCGTAAAAACAATTTACTAGTCGTTAAAAAGTGATGAAATTCCAAGCTTTTCTGTGGAATATAAGCTAGCTGATCAACTTCAGCTTACATTATAAATCTCAAGTACAGCGTAACGCGCCTTAAAGCAACCGGCAAAACAGTGACAAGGAACGATCGCAGTAAAAGGAAATGCTTAGACAAAGATGTTGAAATACTCACCAAGGGTTTTCTGGATTCCATAAAATCGAAGGTAATATTTTTGCAACGGTCCCAGAGCAAAGCAACCATAAACAATAAACAACGGTCAATATACGACGACTTCGCATCACTAAGCTTATCGCCATCTTTCAATCTAGTGCTACACACGATATGATCTTGCCTCTTTACTCCAACCACGCACGGCAGGACGTAATAAAAGACCAACTTGTCGACGAGGACCATTAACTACTACAAGTACAATTGTTTTAGGAAATACGTCACCTACCACAAATCCACCTCATTTCTTTTCTGCGAGCCAATCCAAATAACTTCCCCGGGGAGATGACAAAAGCTGGGCTAAGAGGGAGGGGTTAAAGATCTGTTGACACCGGTATCTCTAACACAAAATTAATTGCATGTAAACATAATAGATAATCTTAAAACTTTTAAACACTGTTTTATAAAAATATATTCAATATATCAATAGCAACTTGGAAAAATGAAATAACCATTTTAACCCTCCCCAGTGTCAGTAGCTTGACCCGGCGAGCTCCCGTCAGAGCGTCTATGACGTAATCCTGCGATGTAATTTGCAATCATGAAATGCGACAAGTGGGCGCGTCGTGATGTATAATATTATCGTAGGATAAAAGTTGAAGCGGATTTCAGTTTGCCGGAAGTACAATTTACTGTCTTTAGCTTTTATAGTTAACGAAAGGCTTCCTCGTGGTGCGATTTCCTATGTTAACTGGAAAAAATGGCTTTGAACAACACAAAATGAAGCGAGCTCCCCGGGGCGAGCTCCCATAACGATGTGCATTGCCGCGTTAAGGCGTGGGCTGAATGTAATCAAGCGACCCGCCGTCACGGCCTCGGAAAATTCTACATCATATGTAAAATTAGTAGGGCGCATACAGACAGATGATCATAAAGCCACAGTATGTAGTAAATGATCTTATAACATGTTAAAATGATGGAATGCTCGCGGGCATGCTGAAGAAGTGAAGGTTCTTAAGGCAAAAGAGAGGTTAGCTTGTTTTAGTGGTGCCGGTGACGCTCCCAAGTGAGTTACGGATGTACGGAGTTGCCACAGACACGGCACACGACATGAGGCCGCCATTTCATTTCCAAATCGCTTCATCCCATGGTGATGTACGAGTTTATACTGCTAATAATCATAATTTAAACTTGTATCTTTACTGGCTAGTAGTGATCTGCGCCGCGCCGGATATCCATCAAAAAGTGCATATGATCTGGACTTAAACCTCGCCATAGCCCTCGAGCCAAAGAACAAAGAATGTTTTACGGCCAATGCTGGGCTTTGGTGCAAATGGCATTCTTTCTGTTCTTTCCTGACTTTTAACTATTTGTCCATCGTCGGTTTTCTTTAGTAAACTGGTAGACTGCCTTTTAACTTGGAATTTGTCCTAACCTATACCTTCTTAACCTGAGATCATGCCCAAATCTTTAAAAACACCTGACGGCAGTTTAATACCCTCTCAAGCCTTGTCAGCCTTCGATCTTACTTGGACAAGCAAAATTCAGAAGCAACTTTGCTCAGCATTTCGTACAATTTCGTAAAAGATGCTCTGAGGCAATTGTCTGAAAAAATCTTTTTGTGAATGACTTTGGGATTACACGGGGGGTTAAGCACTCAAAACTAGGTTCAGAGTTTGCTGCGGACAAGCCAAGCAACAACTTTGTCTTAGGTTGATAAAGGAATTTTTTTGTAACTACCCAACGACTGCGTTCTGTGCTGCAATAAAATAAAGACGTCAAAGGGCATTATTCTAGTATTTTATTTGGGATCGTATGTACTCTATCTTTCTCGCCGCATAAAAAAGCCACATTTTAAGTCCTGAAGAATTTCCACTCACAAAACCTCCTTTGATAAAGGATAACCAACAAAGCAAATTACCACCTCACGTCAGTGCGTCGTTTGTTTTTAATTATAGATTTCTATATTTGTCTATCTTTCTTTGTTTTCATGCATTTTCTTGTAAATTATGACCGCATGAAAGATTCAATGGAAAATTGCATTGTTTATCGGAACGCTGTCAACATCGCCCATGTACTAAATTAAAACTGACCGACTGCACGTATTCTGTGAAATGTGAAATTCATTATGAAGGCCATTAAGCCAGCTTACTGAATTGAAACAGTGATTTCAAGTGCGATATAACAGTTTTAGTTGTTGCTAAAATCCGAAAAGACCAAAAAGTTCGGAGCTGAGATATAATGCCTCTGGGTGGTCTACACTTGACAACGATTACAATTAATCCCTGCCCATTTCTTAATTTATCTGAACTAAGAATAATTACACCAGCGTTCCACTATCGAACCGTAAAAATTCCTTTTAAATTAGAGCCGCCGAGGGCAAACAAACTCCCTGAAAAGAGATTTATTATATCGCAAACAACCAGAATATTGAGGGATTAAACGTCCGGTAAGTTCCATTAGAGCCGCCACGGACCAAATGTCTTGAAAAGCGATTTATTACATGGCAAACAACGACGATATTGAGGCTTTAAAAGGTCCGGCAACAGAGCCATAAAATCTGTTCTTAAAACACGAGAGCCACTCACTTGAAGGAAGGGCGTGTTCGCCCAACAAACCGCATGGTGTTTGTTTACGAAAAGACCGCCTTTCAAGGACGGCGACTGATTCAAAGAAATTAAACTTAGGGCCTGTTTACATGGAGTGGGGGACCCCGGTCTAGTGGGGTAAGTTTCTTTTGTTTTCACGCTCTGGGAGACACAAAACAAAAGAAACTTACCCCACTAGTCCGGGGTCCCCCACTCCATGTAAACAGCGTCTTAAATAAAGAGCAAAGAACGCTACTGCATTCTTTATGGACTAAACTTCGAATTTAGAAGAGTAATAGCTTAATTTTGGCAATCACTTTTTACCATCGCTGAAAAGACACAAAAATTATTCTCAAAAAGTAATTTTCTGCCACGTCGCACATCAAGCATGCGTACGAGTGTTTATTCCAGAAAGGCACTATGACACGAGGCCGGTAAAAATTGGGACAGATGAAAAAAGCAGGCAGGTTGCTAACAATCCTTCAAGCAAATCAATGCAGATTAACGCAAGTCTTTCCTTTGATTCAAAGTCTCATTATTGCTTTTGTTTGTTGGTTTGTTTTCTTTTTTTATGATGCCTTCATACTTCTGTTCATTTCGTACGATCAGGTCTTATATTGTTTAGAAACAAGAGACAATAATCTCACAATAATTTTAAAGAATATTAAGACCGAGAAAATAAAACTCAAGGAGAGCGGTGTGTTTTCTTCTTTTCTTTTTAGATTAAACTCAGTACTAAAATTACAAACAGATACGTTATAATTATAAAAGATATTTGAAGATTAATGAAGGCCTATTTCACGATTTTCTAATTGTTCAATGTGCAAACTGTCTATTCAGTGTGAAAACGAGGGGCCATGCAAGAACGTGCTCTCAATCATGGACAATAACTGGTAACTGCTGATCGACGGCCGACTGGAGCACTAATTTTATCTCCTGATCTGCGTCTAGTGCTAAGTCTGCTCAGTGTCTGCTGAGAGCTTGCGAGAGTGCGAGCAGTATTATCCGACTATGTTATCTTGTATGACTATCTTAAATCCTTTCTAATTATGTTAACCACAGCAATCAGCATCCTGTCTTGATTGTGATCTTGTAGCAAGCTTGTTGAGGAAGTAGTTTTGAATGGCTTTTTCCTAATTACGAAAGCATGAACTCATGTGGTAATACTGATCCTGCCTTTTCCGTTCTTAAAGTAACATTTCTAAACTGGGTTTTAGGCAATGCGGTAAATGTCTAAACCGTAATCACGCAAATGCCGTCACTTGTGTTTTGCGCTGAAACCATAGCTCTCGGGGCCGGGATATAGCTGCGCTGACATACGAATTTTAGTGGAATTCTGGTCTACAAATCCTGAATGTACACAGCCCAACTCAAGTATAACGAGCTTCATTAATTTTAACGAAGGCTTGGTATAAAGAACAGCTATTGTCAGATTCTTCACTGTATCCTCAGTCTGCATTTACAGTCAAAACAAAGGTGTGCCTAGCGCAAGCAGCACTCGATATCACGTACTCCCGTCCGAAAGGAATCACATTTCCCCATTCCCTCTGGCACTTCATAGTATATGTCAGCTGAGGTTCAATGTGTCAAACAGAGCATACGATTTTTCCGGCTTTTGTTTCAACTTCCTCGAATCTTAGTGCCCTCTTCTCCTGGGTGTGAAGCGAAAGGTGATACTGTACTGTTCTGACTGTTGACGCTTGAAGCGGGGCTACTGAAAAAAAAAATTAAGTTTCAGCCGGGCGATCGAGCTGAAAAAACCTCCTTCAATTTAGTAAGAAAAAACTGACTTTTTACCTATGAAAGGCAGTTACGTTTGCATTGGTGCGATGCAAAGGGAAACCGCCAACCTCCCGAGAACCATATATGATTAATAATCACTGAATGCGTTGGTGTCTTCGACCTTCCTCGGTTTATGGTCACGGGAACACATATGTGACCGAAAAAGGGGTGTGTTTATTTATCCAACAACGAATTAGAACTGAGCGGAGCGGATTTTAAATGACGAGGAATAAAATTTGAAATACTTCCTAACATGGTAACAATATTAATGCATTGAGGTGGCGTAGCTCGAACACCTGCTTGGCAATGCATGTGGGATACGTCGGTCTGTCATATTGTAGCCTGCGTAGCCGAACCGTTTCCAATCGAGTTATTGTATGAATCTCCGGGTAGTCTGAGTAAAAGAAATGGAAGATTTTCCTTCACAAACTAGCTCGGAAACACTTGCTACGTAGGCTAATCCTATCGGCCGGTTTAGCTTGCAGATCTGCAGTTGGCAAAAATATGATGAGCGCCAAAAAAATTGCTTAAGTTTTACTGCCATTCTCTGGTTTACTACGAACGGATCTGTCAAGACAAAATATTATTTTGAAAGGTCTACTTCTTATAACCCCAGTATGTCATTGTACTTCACGATCAATAAACTACATGGAAGGGTTTAAACGTTTAAGCATGAAAGGGGTTAGGGTGCTCGTCGTCTCGCTTAGGGGTGTAAATTTCGGATTTTGGTCTCGCTTAGGGTGTTTCGGGCAAAACGCCTTCATATTTAGCCGTGAAGGTCTCGTTTAGGGTTGCACGCGAAAAAATATAAAAATATATATTTGATATATAAAAAACAATACACGTTGTTTTAAATCAGCTTTGCAGTAGTCTTTGGACTTTTCGTTCTTGGTTCTTTATATTTTGGCTGATTTGATCTATTTTCTAGAGATCCAACGTTTACAACTAGCAGGATCTTCGTCCACGGTTTTTGCAGTATATTTGATATGTATATTTTTGGTCTCTTTTAGGGGTCAAAAAAAGCTTGGGCCACGCCCAGATCGGTCTCCTTTAGGGGTTAAATTCAAAATTTCCGACGAGCATCTCCCCCCTTTTATATGCGGTGTCCACCCCCCGGGTCCACCAATTAAACCACCAACTGGGGGGCCACCAATATCATTGACTATCATCGGTTCTGCATGATGAAATTATGATGACATTATTTTACTCTGTACGTGACGGCGTTCAGCTGGTTATTAGCACTTCTTTACAAAACCGAAGAAAATAAGTCTTGCAAAATTTACGTCGTAGTAGCACTTCAGTTAAATCCAACGTTTTCGGAAGCTATATACATTCGTATTTCCCGAGGTTCATTTTAATATTGGCCTTACTAAAAGACATTCTACCCTGCTGGTGCCTGATTCAGTTCACGAAGTTGGAGTGAATCGCCAATAGTAAGCCGATATCGAAGATATTATTTAGAAGTAAATCATTTGAAAGAGACTGGACTAATTGTAAATACATATTGTTCCCGCGCGGGTCATATTATCCTATGAAAATAACCGGGGCTGCTCCTCGTATATTTTAGTAGTTAAAATTGATCATCTAAGGAGCTGTTTACGTGGAGTAAGGAATATTCTAGCACCAGGAAGATCCTAGAAGGCAGATCATCGTAGCGGCACCATATTGTTAAACAATAAATGGAATGCAATGGAAATTTTAGATTTGATCTAGTTTACTCTTACCCAGTTTAATTTATACTTAAAATTAAGAGGATGTTCTTAAGTGGTTACTGTATGATAAATAGACTAAGGGATATTTTATCGGGATGTACTTATTAGTTGTTTAGAATACCTTTACAAGTTCGACGTTAAAAATAGTCATCAACTTAAACCTTCTCCTTTCATGAATTCGTTCTTTAAAAACAAATATGTTCTATTTTAGTACACTTCCACGATTTCCAGGACAACCCTTTTACCGTAAAAAAAAAATGTTCAATTAAGGTTCCCAACAAAGGCTTGTTTACATTTAAAAATATCGAATGGTTTAATATTTCAAACAGCTGATTTCAACCTTAACTTGATTTCTAGCCGAGATTTCCAGCAAATGGCCTCTATTCTTATTTTTGATTAATTTTAGCTTGTTTCCCGGGTTTTCGATCGAATTCATATAGTTGATGGTTTTTATTTGCAACTTAAAACATTTTACAACAACGGTATGGAATAATTCCCAATTTACAGATGTTGGTTAAAGTAAACATCTATTGTTGTAATTTCTCCTCTTTACCGCGAACTGCATTTTTCATTCGTCCTCTGAGTTTCCAGTCTTGTCGGCTCCTTAGTTAATTTATGTAAAAGTTTTAGCCAATCATTTTCAATGCAGAAGCATAACACCCTCTGTAAATCGACAACAAACTTTGATATTGAACTGTAATTTTAGTACTTTCCTAACTGTTAAAATAAAACGTCTGTATACCAGTAATTACCTTAATTTGTAGTTTTTTATATTGTTCTTCTTGTTTTGTATTGGCCAGTTGAGCTAAGCTTAACAGTGAAAACTTACATGTATATGGAAAAACCATTTTGACAAAGTAATTGTCTCGAAAGTTTCATGCTAATAAGGCTGTTTCAACCAATCAAATTAGACTTACGTGAGCCTAAGTTAACAATAAGCAGATGGTTTTTTTGGCTGATATAAAAATGGGTGTGGCACTGAACTACCAGAGAGAATTGTAAGAACAAGAAGGTACAAAGTGAATAAATAACCAGTGAGTCAAGAATAAGTTGTCTTTGTGAAAAGGCTACAGCTAGTCCCCGCCAGAAAGTCTTTTTACAAAATGTTTTCTGTATTCAGTTTACATGCAAAGGGTTGCACTCGACCCAAGCGCTAGGATCTTCCTAGTACTAGGATCTTAATTCCTAACTGAGATCCTCGAACCATGTAAACTGCTCTCGCTAGGAAGATCCTAGTACTAGAGACAAACCAGAGAAAAATGGCGGCGGGTCGTTCAGTGAGTAATCAAGGCAATAAAGGCCGACCATTTGCTTTGGCGTTACAACAAGCTGATTATTGTAATAGAGCGGTTTTCACTTGACTGTCGTAAAACCAAAACCAAAGTAAATACACTAGCCAACCAAAGGGCGTAGTAAAACCAAAACCAAAACCAAAACCAATCCCTTTCGACAGTCAAGTGAAAACCGCTCTAATTCTGAATAATGGTAGTTATTAACGCCAGTACAGAGACTCTACAGAAGGGCCCAAATTGTATTTTTGTTTTCATCTCGCTCCATCTTTAATTGACTCTATACTTGGGGAACCACACGGACCGAGATCTCGGCATGTAAACCCAACGAAAAGTTGTTCCGCCTTCAAGGATCTTCCTGGTACTAGCTAAGAATCTTCCTCTGCAAGCAAGCGAATGGTGATGGGAAATTCTTGCACATGTCACTATGCCTTTGGTAAAATCACTTTGCGTGAAATTCTGGTATTAAAGCTTTTTAATAGGGGTGTTCGTCTTGGAATTTTCCGAACAGCCTTCCTGCCATGCATATTTTAGAGAAATACTACTGTTCGTATTTTTGTTTTCAATCACAGATTTCCACCTTACTATTTGCCTTTCTTTATCGTTCAATTTTAAATTGACTGCACCAATTAAAAGAGACAATGGAAAGTGCACTGTTGTGGTTTACATCTTCTGTATATTAAAATTGTAAGGTTCATAAAAGCAAGCCAGCTGAACTAAACTAGTCTTTTCCAGGGATGTCATGCTTTGAAAAAATCATTGCTAAACTCAGAATACAAAGATGTAGTGTAGGTAAAAAGCCCACTTTGGTTTAGCCTGTTCCAGGCATGAATTGAGAAAGCGCGAAAACGAAAATAAAACGGGAGGAAACCCCTTTTACTTTCGCGTCTTTCTTACTATCTGAGAGCCTGGAACAGGCTAACTTTGGTTGTGAACAGGTTGACAGAGATAACAATTAAAACCACACCCGGTCCTTTATTGGATGAAGACCAAGAGAGATGAAACAGAGACATTGTTCGGCAAAACAATGCTTATTTTCAATGTTAAAGACGCCTTCCACTGAAAACCACACTAAAGTGCATGCGATATATAACATGAAAAAAGCAAATGTCCTGTGAAAATTTCGGTTAAATTTACGTGTTGCACTCACAAACTTGAAAGGAAAGGGACGGAAGTGTCTGCCCAACAGACCATACATTTATTTTAACTTTTTTCAAGGACGTCACAGGCATCATGTGGAAGTCGGTATATTGTCCTCATTTCCACGATGATACCTGTTAAATAAAGTAACGATGGTTATTAGTGGAAAGACCCTTGTTGTCAATCACAATTATATATTTCCTAGAAAAACTTGCTTGCTGATGCAAAAGGCCTGTTGCACGGGCCCTGTGCACAGGATATCGTTAGTAATCGTTCGTAGTTTTGAAGGGCAGACTTCATTGATTACCATCCTGCAAGAATAGCGCGGTTCACCACAGAAAAAGTATCTTAATTGATTATGTCTGAAGTTTTGTAGGGGGCTAGGGTTAATGGTCTTTTGATGTTATCTGCTTTCGTAGGCTTGTGAATAATGATCTAGAAAAAAAAACGCGATAGTTCAGTTTGGCGGGAAGTGGAGATATTTTTACAATCAAAGCAAGAGAAATAAACAATATTACAAAACACTGCGGATCGTATAGTGTATTCTGAACACAGTAGTCCATATCCTCAGCAAAGTATCATGCTGAAAGTTTTTTACTACTTTTATTTTCTATATTTGTCGTTTCTTCCTAGAATGATTGTCGGTATGTTTCTTCATGTTTCAGTGTGTGTCGGAAACATTTGAAGCTACCAGCTTTGTAAAAGTTTCTTCACTTTTTCCTAGGAATCACTATTTTTATTTTGGGTAGAATTCATCCAGGCCAGTACTGAGAAGGAAAATGGAAAAGAGATACGAAGGAACTTCCGGAAACTTTCCATTTTAATTTTTCAAGTGAGCTGCATTTAGTACAGCTAACTAAAGTACTGTCACACATAGTTGCTGATTCATGCAGCTTTCATCGGAGTATCGGCTTGATATTGATCAACGGGTAAAGTACCAGGTATACTGACCATTCAACGACTCACGTTCGACGTGCTTAGGCTTTTAGGCAGAATTTATTGCAATTTGGTTTACTGACCTGCAGGCAAAATTTTCCACTTGAATACTAAAAAATATAACAACCTGTTGAGACGAGAAAATCAAGCAGGGTCTTATATGTGGATTACGGTTAATTTATGATAAATATTTAACCAGCAACATTTATAGGACGGGACGGAGTGCATGTTTCCTGTATAACGAAGTTCATATAGAGTTATATAGCCAGCAGAGTTATTTCAAGTCAGATATAAGCATTGTTTTATTCATTGTTGAGACTCGGAGGAAAAGTTTAAGAAGTCGCTAAAAGTTACGAAGCTCCTTGGTGGTCTGCAAGTTAACAATTACAATTAAAACCGCGCCCATTCCTTTATTTGAACTGAGAACAATTCACGCGTTCCAACATCGAACCACAACAATTCCCGTTAATATTAAAGCCAACATGGTCTAAAAATGTCATGAAAAGAGATTTGATGTATGGCAAACAAACCAGAATATCGAGGGATTAAAAATTCCGGTTGGAATTAAAACAATTGATCCATTCGTGAAAGGAAGGGCGTGTCCCCCATTATAACAGCAAGGGCTTACTTTGGCGGCAGGAAATTTTAAAAATTCAGCAAACAACAAACCCGGTCGCATTCAATATTTATGAAGTAAAAATAAAATTAGGAAGAACAGCCATCGCACACACCGAGCTCAGAGGCAACTCATACAAAGTTAACCATCCATTATATGCCCTTTTGCCGAAAGTCAAAGAGTCACCACGGATCAACACAGAACGTTTTAAGAATTGTTACTTTAATAGAATAACGTTTAAATACAACTTAGCAATTTAACAATGTAGATATCCAATGTTTTATCGGGTTTTACATGATAGTTGTAAATGATCTGTGCGATTTTCATTATTTGTAGTCTACTATCTGTAACGTGTATTCTGAACACAGTAGTCCATATCCTCAGCAAAGTATCATGCTGAAAGTTTTTACTACTTTTATTTTCTATATTTGTCGTTTCTTCCTAGAATGATTGTCGGTATGTTTCTTCATGTTTCAGTGTGTGTCGGAAACATTTGAAGCTACCAGCTTTGTAAAAGTTTCTTCACTTTTTCCTAGGAATCACTATTTTTATTTTGGGTAGAATGCATCCAGGCCAGTACTGAGAAGGAAAATGGAAAAGAGATACTACTGTAGACTACTATCTGTAACGTTTGTTATGTATTTTAACGCGCGAAATAAAGACCTTTATTATTATTATTATTATTATTATTATTATTATTATTATTATTATTATTATTATTATTATTATTATTATTATTATCATCATCATTATTATCATTATTATTATTATTATTATTATTATTATTATTATTTTTCAAGATGCCTTAAATCCTATAGTCAAAATGCAATTTTATTTCTGCCACAGTGTTTGAGGCTAGGCACTGTCCGCACAATGTGATAGAAGGGGAAAGGTGTTTTAACAGAAGGTCAATGACCACACAACAGTTCAATAATTACTGCACTATAGTTCATAAAACCCACAACAATCTGAAGTCCATGGACAATAACCCAAGAAATATAGGAGTAGTAATTTTCATTACTCTTGGAATTAATGATCCCGCCATTTGTCCAATCTTAATAAAGCCTTAGTAAATCAACATACGTCCAGTTCGTAGTTCTTATAGTTCTAAGTTAAATTCCGAGCAACGCTGTAAAATGTGTGAACTAGGCATTGAATCGATGAAACAATAATGCTGCCTCTGGCTTTTTGTGCTGAAATCATAGCTTACATAAACGTAATTCAGCCGAACAAATGCTGAATACATGGAGGGCAGATAAACAAGGCCGTTTTCCGGAGACTTTTATCCGCCACTCGACGTCACTTCGGCCCGTTCAGCCTCGGTGCATAACGATCCACAATCTGCACGATTCTTCACATCATACTCAACCTCGTTCAATAACTGTTAAATTCTATCCTAATCTCTCTATCGTATATGTTAGTTAGGGTTCTGGCCGGCTCTGGGTAAGAAAGCAGACTCTTTTCGAGGATTTTGTTTATTTGCCGTCCTTTTCTTGCGAGTGAAGCGAATTGTGGGACTGGAAGAGGAGTTGGCCCACTTAAGCCGTATCACTGAATGGTGATCAGGAATGAAAATACTGATTCCCCGCGACAGTTTTCTCCAATTGATCTGATAGAGCGGTTTTCATTTGAGTGTCGAAAAGTAATTGGTTTTGCACTTTCTACACGATGCGATTGGCTTAAAAGATTCGCGCCACCTTTTCATCCAATCAGAAGTAAAACCAAAGCCAAATGTGACGCGCTCGCATGCATTTTCCCGCGCTTTGCGTCAGCCACATGTAATTACTTCGAGTTTTGATTGGTTCAATGTATTGTCTGTGTCCTATGTGATTGGCTAGAGTAATTACTTTGGTTTTGGTTTTACGACACTCAAACGAAAACCACTCTAAAAAAGGGATTTTTACTAACCGGGAGCGCCATCAAGTATAAGGTCTGTTACATGAAAAGGGAAACGGCCAACCTCCGTAGAATTAAGATTCCTTCTAATTGTGTTGTCGATTAGCACCTTATGGTCACAGGCTTGGCTATTAAAACACTCATGTGACCGAAAAAGGGAGTGCCCTCAGTTTAATTATCCAAAGAAGAATTCGAAACTTCGGAAAGGCCTAACATGGTAACAAATTTGAGGAGAGGTGGGGTATATAACTCGACCACAGCGACGGGAACTCAACCTGAAAATGGCGGAGATGCTAGTCAACTCGCACGCCTAGAGGTAGAAATTACTACAGGTTTTGGTTTTAATTAGGGTATTCAAGACGAGAAGCCAATATTTTTGCCCATATGGGTATTGTTTTTAAGGATGTGCGTAAATTAAGACGTAGCTTAAAAAAAATTGCCTCTGAGCAGAGCCAAGATTGACCCCAAGATTGGTCTCACTTTTCCCTCAAGTGAGAAAGCAGAAATAAGAATGAAAACCTTTTAATACAGAAAGTCTAGAATCTGGGAAATGAAAGAAGATAAATATACAAAAAGCCTTGCCAAGAATCAGGTCTATGAAATAGTTCATATGAGAGATAGTCGGAAAAACGTTTTACCCAAATTTATAAAGCTTTGTATGGAGGCGCCATGTTTGTGTCCCTTCCAGGGGCACAAATATGGCCGCCGGAAACTAACAGAAACATCTGTTTTTGAGTTTTCCTACTTATGCGTGAATTCTTCGCTTGAGGAACTCATAAAGCTTAAAGGAATATTTATTCTAAGACAAGGAATGTTTAGATAGCAAAATCTCCAAAAATCCGCAATGTTTTTAACCCACATAAGAGCTTTCTTGGCCGCGAGCTAAATGCCGCGTCACGCAAAAGCCTGGAAATTCAAGCGTCGTGTATCGCAAAACGAAGAATCCTTTTGAACTGAAAATTTGTTGGTATAAAAGTTTTAAGGTGCTCTAATATCACATGAAAGTAGAAACTCAGAAGAAGCGACAGTTTCTTAGTTTGGATTTTGGTGACGTCATGTGAAAACCGAGATGCAACTGATTAAACTCGAACAAGCTACAAAATTTTGTTCTTCGGCTGCAACACTTTTTTTGCGTGGCCGGGGGCCTATACCTTATCGTTGATTACAACAAGTGTTTTGAGCGAAAAAATAAAAGAAAAGAAATACTTCTTCGTATACAAAACCTTAAAAACATTAGTGTACTCAGAAGAGCTCTTGGTATACTTTAATTGTCTTTTCTTTATCACTTTGAAGTTTATTTTCTTCTAAAGGAAAAAAAGGGAGTACTCAGGTATATTACAAAGACTACAAAGTAAATAAACACGTCGGAAAAGAAAATTGGTGCAAGTGACAAGCTTACCTATCTTTTGAAAAATATATTGTCTCGTGACAATAGTAAAATAAAGTTCGGATTATGTATCTTAAATTCATGTTATTAGAATTTTGTAGAAAAAAATACGCTTTTTTGTTTCTCACGCTTTTTTCCTGAAATGATTTATTGGTATCTCCTGGTGTCTGGCAAAATCTTTTCTTTGTTAGACCCCTAAACCTGAGTTCCAAAGTTCGTGAACTTAAACAGGCTTTGAGTTAGAATGCATAATGCATCCAGGCCGATACAATTCAGGAAATACGAAAGTAACTTCCGAAAACCTTGCATTTCATTTTCCAGTAAAAGCATGACCACGATTGCTGAGCGAACGTCACGCACAAACAATTTCTGGATCATGTGCTTTTGATTTTTGAGTGGGTAAAATATCAGTTTCTGATCAATGACTTTTGATGACTGGGCGACTGTGGTTCCGCACGCTTACACTTAAGGGCAATATATACACTTTCAAATTTGTTGACGTGTTTTTAGAACTGTTTCCATCACGTAAAAACTACTGGTGTAGTGGTCGCATGCAAAAACTCGGTCAGCATCTTTTGCATGAAAGATACAGCACCAATACAGAGGGATCTTTATTAGTTTTGTGTATTTTTTTCCAATTCTCAGTGCCGGAGTACTCAGTTGAATGCAAATTTTAATGAATTACAACATACAAGCATTCACTATCAGCACATTTTAAGTATAATCATGTAGGGTAGTAATAAATCAGGTTATTGACTTCTATGGGTATGTGGAGAGTCGATTTGAAAGATATTTTTTCCTACACGACATTCAATCTCTTTTCTTTGATCGCACTGGTACGTGGTCCAAGCTCGAAATAGAACCATCGGCATTATTGCGTCGGTAGACCTACAAAATATAAGGCTTTGCATGAAAAATAGGAAAGAATAAATAAAAATTAACGATTGTTTCTCGACCTTTCTCTTTCTGTAACATTCGAATGTGGAAGGATTTAAACAACAGCTGGCTTATCTTATTAAGTTGTGTGTTTCCTCTTTCTTGTGTGGTCCGGCCGAGCCGATTTTGGTTCTGTTTATATGAACAGGCGAGATCTCTGCTCGAACAACCTACTCTCTCACTGTGACGGAAGTTTTTTTCCACTTGAAAACGAATTTAAGGGTCGACGAAAGGTTGGCTTATCGGGAATTCGTTGCTTAACTCTCAATAAAGCTGGGGGCTCAAACCACCTACTGGTACAGCAGTTTATTGAACTTCAATTTTTTTTACAGGGGGAATTAGGCTGGCTTGCAAGCCAGACTGTACTGAGATAACTTTCTTATATAGATATAACGGCATTTTATTATACGGAAAATACACATCAACATAAAACTTTGTGCAACATATGCACGCTAGACTTCATAAGTATAAAGAAACAAACAAACAAACAAAAATAAGTAAAATAAAAAACAAACAAACAAAAACAAAAACTGAATAAGATGACCAACATGGAAATAAACGGTGTAATTGAATAAAAGCAACTGACAATTAGTTTTGATTGCTGAATAACATTGTTGGCTAGCTTTTCTACGATTATTAATTCACGATCACACTGAAGTACTTTAGATAGAGGAGGGGCTGGAGCCTTTTGCGGAGCTAAAACATCTCAATGCAAATTCAGTGTAAATTACTAAAATAACGTCAAAGCGAATATTTGAAATCTGGCTAAAGCTAGATATAAACTTTGAGGCAGATAGAGAATAGTCGGAATATCTCTCCTTACACCACCCTGGCGTTTTTAGGGGAGTCGTATTAAATACGGCTCCCGTAAAAACGACTGCGTGGAAGGCTACGGAACAACTGGGATCTGGGAAGCGGCGCCAGCCCGCCATCTCATATCAACACAACAAAAATTTTATGAGGAAACAAGGTTTGAGCCCAGTTTACCGGGCGAGCCGGCTAACCCGGCTGGCATCCCTCATATCTTTATCTTAGGGTAGAGTTCGACTCTGACTAGGGGTCAGGCATGGATAATAGAAAGACCACGAGGTGGCGTACCCTTGAAGTGTGGTCACGTGACAGTGTTGAGATTCTGAGAAAGCATTGATCTTTCTTGGAATTGGAATATGTACTGTATGTTTTTATGCTTCACAAAACTTTTTTCGCCACCGGGACACCGACTTATTAGCTCATTGTGCATTGTCCGTATTCATCGATAAAATCCGTCTACACAAAGTCCTCGCAAAGGATAAAGGTACTTTTAAAAGTGTTAAAGAATAATTGAGCACGCGGGAAGTTTGGAGTGCACGAAAGAGTGACGAAAGAGGCGTACAAAAAAATAAGTTGCTGGAGGACCCTAGCCTCTTGAATGCTCTCCCAACGTCCCAGGTGCTCAATATCTCGACATAGGCAGAGCTGGAGCATGAACTAATTGTTTTATAACATTATCAAGCGATCAATTCAGCAGTTATCTTAAATTTTCATTATTGTAGCGCGCGCTCTAAGCGGTACGCGTCAAAGTCTACGTGACTCTTCTTTTTTTACCTCACAATTATATCTTGAAACTGTGAGAAGGTTTATTCAAGTCGCTAAAGATAACATTAAAAAAGATTGCAAAATCCATGACTGAGGTGCCGGAAAACTATTAATCCACGGTAAAATTCTAAAAAAAAAAATCAACAACAACAACTTTGCAAAGAATGATTTGCACACGCTATAGCCCGCACAGCTCGCGCAGATGACAACGACAACTACATTCACTTCTTTTCCCCACTCTCGGTTAGCAAATTCAAAAGTTTTATTATAAATTTACGTCATAAAACACATGGTAAACTAAACGCTTCATCGTTTTCAATATGTGCATTTGGCCTTTCGCATTAGTTGATCACGTGATAAACTTTCGGTAAACACGAAAACAGTTCGCTTTTGAACATGTTGAAAAATTTTCTTTGCACGAGCTGAAAGAGCACATTAGAATTTGAAAACGTGTGAATTTTCAGCCGCATATCTCAAAAGTAGCAATGGCAACGGCCGCCGAAAATCAGAAGTATTTGAATGAGAAAAACAACTTGTGCCACCTAGTCACGCTTGAATGGTTTTCCATACAAATCCTTGTAAATTTCGAAATCTTCAAGCGCTACTGTTGAGATTTACAGCTGAACATTTACAGGTTAACCAATTTTAATATTCTCTTTCAGTTCGTGTTAACAAAAGCTTCAAAACCGAACTGTTTTTGTGTTTACCAAGAGGCCTCTTGGGGATTGCTAAGCTCACAAGAACTCGAGAATTGACGTCATCAGCGTGCTCATCGAGAATACAAGTAGCACGCTCGCGCTATTGAATTTGATTGGGTGAATTTTCTAGCCATCTATAAAGCGTGATAGTGGTGTGGTTCATACCACGGAATGTCAAACCGATTTTTGATCCCCTATCTGAGTTAAGGAGGGTTTATTAGTCTTATATTTATTCAGGAAAATATTTTGCACTATAAGTATTAGTTTTTATAAAATAACTAAGATAGTACGCGCGCTCTGATTTGCCGAGGGGAGAGTTTGCATGAGAGTTTGTAAGCATGGTTTTGACGTTGAGGTGTTTTGCTTTTCGTGCGCTCATCAGGCAAACACGAACTCGACAAGTTTATACTTTATTTACCCAATCCTTGGTCGGCTGAAACTTGGAAAATCTTTACAAACAAGCTGTGACATCTTTTTCCGCTTAAGCTGACATTTTAAGCGAGAAAAATCCGTATGTTGGAAATCATCTTTTTGCAAAACAAGAACTGATCACGTGTGCAAGACTCCATGTACGAGACTTTGTGACTGGTAACAATTTCTCTTTTAATCAGTGCCATTACAAAGAGTTTTGCGTTTTTTCTCGCGAAAGTTATTTTATAAAAGCAACGGAAAATTCTGTCTCGAATTCTCCCAACCCCTCGAGTGTTTATATCAGGCTATGCAAATACGGAAAAGTTTTCTATTGCTGAAATGGTATAATTTATTATTCATTCAAAATATTTCCCCGATTCTGATTGCTAAAAGCACACGCATAATTCACCATAACCAGCTACTGATGACCAAATTTGGAAGAATGTTGCGATTAATCAACCGATGACGTCAAAAGTGCAGCTTCCTTGCAGGTTAATGCACCGTTAACCGAGAAGACCTGGGGACGAGGTTGAGTTGCTTTGGTTGAGAAAACAAAAATGGCAAACATTTCACTCGTTTCAAGAGTAAGAACTAGGCGAGATAATAGCTAAAATCATGGCAAGAACAGCAAGAAGACAACTCGAAGGGCGACATCTAGATCTGCTACTTGGAGAATATTTGCGGAGCTGAACAATCCTAAACGTGCACTGTCGAAGATGAACTTAACATCGATGTAGGTAAGCTTGTTTTAGGCTGTAGCTATGTTTATAAACTAAGAATTATTTTGAATGAATAATAAAACAATTATTGAATTCGACTTTCGTATCATATGAAGAATTATGAAGATGTCGGAGGGTGTTATCCGCCTGGCCTACGGCCTCGACGGATAACACCCTCCTCGATCTCTATAATTTTTCATAAGATACTCAGCTTCATTAATTAATTAATTTTTAACTATTGCCTAATTTCATACCGCGCGGGAGCCTGGAACTACCGGATTTTCCCGGACTTTTTAAATTCCGGATTCAAATTGTTTCCTATAAATAGGAGGTAAAGCAAAGATCACTGCATGCAGTTGAAACGATAGTAACCGCCAGATGACTCCAGAAAGTTAATATTCACAGCAAAGAACAGTTTTTTTTACTGCTACAAAGAACTTTGATTAAAAGAAAGATCTAATCGGAGACTTTCGCTACTTGGAAGTATTGGAAGGATTCCCGAATTGTTGGACAAAAAATTTGAACAAGGAACCGTAGATTTTAGCTTTTTTACGGCGCTGGATCCGACCGAATATTGGGGAGTCCGAGTGATATGGGAGGGGGTGTACCTGTCTTTACAAACCGTAAAATATAGACTTCCAAAAAGCGAAACTCGCCAGAGTGACCCTGAGTGAAAGGGCAACATCGTCTTACGTCCTCAAGGCTTACATTAGGTTTTCTCCCTGTCCCTGCGTACGGTCTCAGTAGAAATCCTAAAGATCAGGTCGGAAACAATTCTCACTGAACATAGATCACCTACATCAAGAAAGGGCTGAAGTATACCGTTTTAGAAGATCTACATGATGATAAAATTGAAGCAATTTGGCTTCAATTACGACCTTCGCGCCTCCCTAGGGGATTATCTTGTATAATCATTGCCAATGTTTACCTTCCACAGACAGATAAAGGCGTTTCTGACTCTGAGATCTTGCTCTATCTCTACGACTCAGTGTCTACAATTGAATCGTGTTTTTCAAATTGTGGAGTTTTGATCATGGGGGATTTTAACAGACTCGATACCTCGAGTTTTAGGAGCGCTTTTAAGCTGAAACAAATTGTCAAATTCCATACACGAGGAAATCAGACTCTGGATCTCGTTTTGACCAACATCAAAGAATTATATGAGGAGCCAATAAAACGCCCAGCTTTTGGTCTGTCAGATCACGCATCTGTTGAACTTCAGCCCTTGTCTCGCTGTAAATCTCAACCATTAAAACGATCCATCATTTCAAGAGACCAGCGGGAAAGTTACAGGGTCGCCCTGAGTTCATACTTGGAAAAAGTCAACATCGCCGACCTTGTAAAGAACAAAGATACATGTGATGAGAAAGTACAGTTAATGGAAGAAGCTATCATCTCCGGAATGGACGCAATCATGCCCTTGAAAGAAAAGTCGATATCAGTGAACGAGGCGCCATGGATGAATAACTCTCTTAAACGCCTTATTCGCCGCCGGCAAAAGGCATTGGCCAACAACAATTTGGCTGAGTACAAACAGCTCCGGAATAAAGTGAACAGAGATCGGAAGGCGTGTCGAGCAAAGTATTATGATGCCAAAGTCAAAGATCTTAAGGCTTGTAAACCTGCCCAATGGTGGAAGGAAATCAAACAGCTAAGTGGTTTTTCTAAGGTCGAGCGCGCGAGCCCCATCGCAGACCTTCAACACCTTGCGGATGAGGGGGAAGACCCTAGACATTTGGCCAATGTTATTAACGACGCTTTTTTGTCACCAATGACCGCTTTCACCCCTCTAGTCACGCCTGATGCACACGCGCGTGCGCGCGCGTATACATGCCAACAAGATCTTCCCCGTCCGATATCTGAGTTTTCAGTCTTTGAGAAACTATCGGCGCTTAATACGAACAAAGCATCCGGACCTGATGGAATCCCTTCTTGGTTATTAAAAGAAAACGCGGACTTATTGGCTGCACCAGTGGCAGACATCTTGAATTCTTCCTATTTGGAGCGTCGCCTTCCAACTTCGTGGAAGAAAGCGGACATTACACCCCTCCCGAAGACTTCACTTGTTAGCGATGTGAACAAACACCTGAGACCCATTTCGCTGACTCCAATTCTCTCCAAAGTCGGGGAAGAGTTTGTCGTTGACGGCTACATCAAGCCTGCCGTCCTTGCAAAGATTGACCAGAACCAATATGGGACTGTTCCGAACTCCAGCACAGTGCATGCCCTGATCAGCATGCTCCACAACTGGTATAAGAATACTGACGGCAACGGTTCTACTGTGCGCGTGGTGCTCTTTGACTTTAGGAAAGCATTCGATCTCATCGACCACGCCATTCTTATGGCTAAACTTACTGATTATGAGCTACCACCTTGGGTGCTGGACTGGATTGCAGATTTTCTTACTGACAGGAAGCAACGAGTGAAACTCGCCCACGATTGCTACTCGGATTGGGGATCTGTCAGGGCAGGTGTCCCGCAGGGGACAAAATTGGGGCCCTGGCTCTTCCTGGTAATGATAAATGACATCAATGTGAATGGTGTCAACCTTTGGAAGTACGTCGATGACACATCGATGGCCGAGACAGTCCACAAGGGCCAACCAAGTGGAATCCAATTTGCTGTAGACGACCTAGTTAGGCAAGCCGAAATAGATAAGTTCCAGTTGAATGAGACCAAGTGTAAAGAGTTGCAGATAAGTTTCTCAAGGTCTGTAGATCCTTTCGAAACAGTTACTATTAACAACAAACCAATTGAGGTTGTAACTAGCGCAAAACTTCTTGGTCTCACAGTTTCAAACAATCTAAAGTGGAACGCTCACATAGAGAATGTTATCAAAAAAGGAGCCTCTAGGCTATACCTATTAAGGCAGCTTAAGCGTGCAAAAGGAGATCCTGCGCAGCTACTTTGTTTCTATACTACGTGTATCCGGCCCATGTCTGAATATGCCTGCCAAGTTTTCCACAATGGTCTGCCTGAGTATCTCTCTGAAGAGCTAGAGAAAATTCAGCGCCGTGCACTTAGAATTATTTTCCCTGATTTAGGCTATCAAGAGGCTCTAAAAGAGTGCAATATTGCCACCCTCCACCAACGGCGCCAATGGCTGACAGAGCGCCTATTCAATGAGATTAAGGACAACAGCCTCCACAAATTACATGGCCTTTTGCCGCCACGTAATCTTAGTACTGTAGCCTTAAGGAGTAAGCGCGTTTTTAACGTGCCTCTTTGTAGAACAAATAGACTAATGAATAGTTTTATCATGCATAACGCGGCTATTTGCTAATGGTTTTATTGTAAATTCGCGGCTATTTTCTTAAATTTCATGACGTTGTATTTTGTTCCTTTGTTTTATTTATTTACTGATATTTATTTATAATAGTTAGTCTTAGTATTCAACGTATTGTACAGTCCGTAATCCAGCCCTTGGGCTGCAATGGATTTTTAATAAAGCTATCTATCTATCTATCTATCTATCTATCTATCTATCTAGGCAAGTATAGTTCAGTCTCACTTGAGAGGCATTTCTCGTCCGGTAACACTGCAGTTCCTGTTACCAGACCTGATGCATTGAGCACTGTTATAATACACAAGTTATTTTTCTCAGGGGGATAAATTGTGTATAGCTTTTTTGTGAGGCCTCTGCGTGTGCGATTCTGTACCTTTCAGTGACATTGCAAGTAATTTACTCAAGACTGTATAAATTCAGGGATAAAATGTCAAATGGCAATGGCTTACAAGGGCTCGCTTGTTGAGCTACCTCTTTTTGGAACTTATTGGGTCTAGGAGCATGTTTGCAATTTGGGCAATCACCTTGTAATTAAAGTCAACAATATCACGTACATCTACCTTTTGGCTAGCATGTACTAGGTGTAGACTAGTCCCTTATTCTCCCTGCATGTGATTTAAGAACACTAGGTTTAATATACATAACGCCACAAAGTTCACTACACGCAGTACCTTTCACGCGGACATTTAATACTCTTTTCCGCGACGGGAATAATTCAGGTACGCCCATTTAAGGGTGCAAAGAAAGTATTTTTACAGCTTGCCATTCGGGCAAGCTGAAGCTAGCATTTACTAGTCCAAACGTCATTTCAATTAACCCCCCAAATTTTTTAATGAGCAGAATTGATTTCACAGTTCTTCTGTAAGACGAATTCCTCAAAATACTTCACTTACCCGTCGGGCAAGTTAAGAACAGAATTCACTAGCCCGATGGCAAAATCATCTAGCCCTGGGCTATCTGCGGACACTACTTTCTTTGCATGCTGCTTTTTGTACAGCACGGCCCTTTAAGTTTTGCTCCAGCATACTTAGGTTACGATCGGTACTTACACAATCACATCTGTGTTCTTGCCAATGATCTCCTACTTAACAGATGCGAATAGAATTAAACAGAGGATCTTTTGCTATAGAAAATTTATAATCACCTGTGGTTCGAGCGGACCTGTTCATCGAACAATTGCTTGCACTTGCTGAGTGTCGGCTCTTTAAGTCTAACTTCAGGGCATGGAAGAAATACTGCATCCTTTCCTTACTAAGCCTAGGCAGATTCTCCAAGGGAATATTGATCAATATTTCTTCGAAAAAAAATGCTTTCGTTCGAGTTTTTATTCTGACTATCCGCCATTTTGAAACTGGACTTTTTAAAAACTCCGGGAAAATCCGGTAGTGCGAGGCCCCCGCCCGGCATGAAGTTAGGCAATAAAATATCGTAGATCGACCCTTCAAATCTCAAAAGCATTTTCTTTGATTGAGGTCATCATTGAAGCGAAATACTTGCCATCCAAGATAAAACGAATAGGGGACACAAACATTACTCTCTGATCCGGCGAGGGGGTAGTGGGATAGTATTTTAACATACCCATTTTTTCCCCATAAGATACCAATTGGATTGTAAAATCTTTGATACCGAATGGCTAAAATTGCTTTCAAACAGAATACCTAAAATGATTTGTCGGATTTTTGACAGGTAACACAACCAGATACAGTGTATAACTTTTGGTGCAGTGAAGTTGGTCGAGCTTTTTCCATTCCCTCCGGCCCTTTGCCAGCCCCTGGATTAAACTTCTGGCCCCGGTTGTTCAAAAGCTGGATAGCGCTATACACCAGATAAACCACTATCCAGCGGATAAGTACTTGGGAAACCAATTGCGTTATCCACTGGATAGAGATTTATCTATCAGATAGCGCTATTAGCATTGTTAGCATTTATAGAACTGAAAATAAGACAAACAAATTGAAATTTCTCACTGTGTCTTGTGTTTGCCTTTTGTCATTTAAGTGTCATGTTCCTGAGGGGACTCCCATAAGAAAGGGGTGGGGATGCTCGCCGTCTCGCTTAGGGGTGTAAATTTCGGATTTTGGTCTCACTTAATGTGTTCTGGGCAAAACGCCATTATATTTGGCTGTAAAGGTCTCTCTTAGGGTTACACGCGAAGAAATATTAAAAATATATGATTTTTCAATTCGTTATATTTACTCGATTCAGGTAATTACAGTTTAAAATGGTCTCTTCAAGGAGAAAAGAACATTGGGCCACGCCCAGATTGGTCTTCTTTAGGGGTTTGATTCAAAATTTCCAACGAGCATCTCCATTCCTTTCATATGGGAGTTCCCCAGGGGTCATGTTTATCTTAATTTGCCAAAAATGACAGAAGTCAGGCAAACATTGTAAATTATAGTTCCTCTGATATCATTTTTGCACTGTTCTAATCATATGTGCTTATCTAATTATATTGCTGACGACAGCCCCACTAGTCATGTTTGCTGAAAAAGGGCCATGATAAAATTCTTATCGTTTTATAGCTCTCACTACAGGTACTAGTACGCTGAAAAATAACATCTATTGAAACTCGGTTTTTGGGTCATTTAAAGAGGCCACGCAAGCATAGTTATTAAAGTGGAATAGTTATGATCCCTATACATGATTTTGTTGACCTTTCTGGACAGCTTTCCTATTGTTTTTAACTTTCTGGCTAATAGGATCAACGTCACACTAATTTATTCAGTCACAATTTGTGAACAAAAAGCAAAGGATTGTGCCCGGTCAGGGAGCTTCCAGGATAAAACCCCCCTGTTGTTTTCAACTTTGATGTTTGCTGGCTTTCATAACTTGAGTCTTCTTTACTAACTGTGGTGTAAGGTGGTGGTAAAAGAGGTTTTCGAAAACAAAGAAATAGAGGTTTTAAGAAAATAAAGAGCTCAAAGAAAGTCTTGTCCAGTCTTCCTGGACAAGTAGATTTTTTTGCTGGGCAAGTAACTTTCTAGGCCCACTGTCTAAATGCACAAGTGTTCAGGTACGTGTGTAAACTGAATCATCAACTAAGACTAGCAAGGAATGGTGCCTAAGCTTAAATGTTATTGCTTGCTTAAGTGCAAAGGGAGAGCTGGAATGCCAGTTTTTTCAAACCCTCAAATAATATTGATTTATACAAGGGAGGTTTGTTTTATCGAGGTTCTGCTGTACATAAGTTTGTATGACACTTGTTTCTTTCTGGTTCAATGTTGTGAACTCCTTCTAACATGCCTAACTCCAGTGAATGAATGTATTTTCTCCTTTACTAGACACATGTATACTGATTCATAATGGAGGTGTTATTATCTGATTAAACACTGAAGAGAACCATGTCTGACATTGGTAAGAACAAATATGCCAAGCGAAAAATAAAGTTGTACCTGCTGCAGGGTTCTATTTGTTACTCAGTTTATTACACACCATGTAAGAAGAAGACAATTTCCCACTTTTCCTTTTAGCTTTGCTTAGCAGCTTAGTCTTGAAAAACGCTTTAATTTTTTTTCATAGTAGTTGCTAAAAGTTTCATAGCTATTGAACTTGGCAGAAAAGACTCATAACCCATAAATTCTGGGAACCCTGCAGTAGGAAACATGTTTATTTAAAATCTTATAACAAGGTGATTTTTTTAATTAAGACGTTTTTCCCCTAGGATTTATAGCTTGTGAAAGTGGTGGTTCAGTTGATGCTGAAGTTTCTCAGGAGCTAAACCACACTTCAGAAGGTATGTGGGTTAATTTTGAAAAAAGAGCGAATCCACCGTCTTCGAATGCATACATGGGCATTTTGGTCATTAGAATCTGAGAGGTCCTGTACTCCGTATTATTCGCGTGGGTCCTGACAAGCGAACCATTTTATCCGACTTACCTTCTTCTGCTTTTCTGGTGGAATTCTTTTCCTTTCATTCCACTGCCGATATTGTGCTTTGATTTTGTCCAAGCGCTTTTCTATTTCACAAGCGAATGTTTTGCAACAGCGATCACAGTTGGTTATTTAGAGTGGTACCTTAGCTTTCTTTGCTCTATATTTCTTCATTTATTACGGTCTTTATTGCGGTCCCATATTTACGAAACCTTGTTCTCCATACAAGTTTAGGTGCAGCAACAACGCCTGCACTCGCTTTCACATTGAAACTCCTAGTTTAACCTGCTTAACTCAATAACCTTACTGACAAAGGCGATTGTCGCAGGTAATCCTGACATACCTTGATCACTCCTAATGCAGAATAGCAAACTTTTTCCCTTTCCCAAGACATTATAGCTTTAATTTTTTTTGTTCAATTCTGAAATGTATTTTTTCTTATTTTCATTCAACGTGATTTAATTCTATTGTATTTTTGTTTTACCACAGTATATTATTTTTTTAATTTAGAATTTTTTCACTTTTAAATCATTTCGCCTGTTGAAGATTGTAGTTAGGGTGGTCGAAAGAAGAATCGAGAGAATGTTTTTTGATATTTTAATATGGTTTGGTGGGGCTGCCACCCGTCTTTTTTCAACCTTGGGATCGTTTTATGATTTTCTATGTAAGTCTGACTAACTCGCTAGGAGCTTTCCTCGCCCAAAAAAGCAGCTTGCTAACCATTATACGCTTACATCCTGCAGGTGAAATGTCTGATCAAGAAACTTTCCCATTCGTGGTCAATTATTACACATCCGGGGAGACAAAATGTACCTTCCAGTTGAGGAACGTAGATGACGACGAGAACTATTCCCTCTTTCTTGACCTGCTATCGGAAATCGTCGACGCCTTTATCACCCGGAAAACCAAGAAGTTTTGTAAATTCCTCAATCCTTCACTGGATTTAAAAAAAGATCTGCAAGATTTGAACAGGAAGCGCAAGGGATGGCTGTTCGAAATTGATGACGATGCTTTGCTGCAAAAGCTACGTGATAAAATTACCAGCTCGGTCAAAGAACTCATTTGTCCTTACCCAGCACATGGCAAAATTGCTAGCTTAGACGTTACGGTCCAGGACGATTTTGACCCCTCAGGAGAACTTCAGAAAGTCATCGAGACTAACGCTGCTGAGTTTTCTTATTCCGAGTCTGAAGCTGGTGAAGATACAAGTATCGAAGAAGAGAAAGATGACTGCGTGGTAGATGAAAACCCTCCAGACGAATGGAAAGAAATTGATGATGCGACGCTTTCAAATCCTGAAAAACCATACTATTTTCCAACACAGATAGAAATGGCTGCAATCCTTAAGCAGCGAATAGAGGCCATAATGGAGTATTATCACGGAATCGCGAAACTCAGTGAGGCTTTTGATGATATTGACTTCACAGTCTACACAGCTCGGTACCGCATGCTTAGCGATCAGACCGAGCAAAGGATCTGTCACCCAGACGCTGGCGTCCTATCAGAAGAGGAACTGACGTCACACAAAGGGGGCAATGGAAAGAAGAGAATGTTTATGTATGGTCACGGCGAGGATGCTGACATGCACTTTGAACAACTCAAGAAAGAGGTCCTAGAAAAGCCCAAGACCCTCTTCATCATTATTGCAGACGAGTGCCACTGGGGAATCACTAAAGACAAGGACCAAAAGTCATCCGCACATAATCTGTTCATCAATAAATGGTGCGAGGAATCACCCAGAAATGTCGTTGTAGTTCAAATCTCCGCAACACCTTTCAACCTACTAACTCAAGACTCTCGCATTCCTGAAGTCCGTTGTCTTGCTCTCCATGACAAATTAACTACCACTCGAAAGACGTACGAGGCAGGGGATCTCTTAGTCGAAGAAAGTGAGCCTGAGATTGAAGATCGTATCAAAGAAACGACTAAGGAAGTAGAGCTTCACGTCGTCCACTGGTCAGAAGTCGAGGTAAAGAACTTTGAAAGGGGAATGCGAATGAAACTCAAGTCAACATTATCAGAGAAAGGCTTACGCTTTTTACACCGTCACGTCTTGCCAGATGCAAAACTCAATGAATCGCCTGAAGAGGGTGATTCTCTGTCTGCATACCTTCAAGTATTGCCAGATGGTAACTTGCAGGTAACGCCAGAAGAGACCGATGCCACGGTTTTTGAGGTACAAGGCAGCCACGGTATCGTTACAATTAAAGCCGTGGTAAGCGAAGAGAAAGTGTTAACCTTAACTAAGGATGATAGCGGTTCATTAAAGGCTATGGATAACCCGTCGCAGCCTACAAAGTTTAGAATAAGGCTCGATTATGGCGTCGGAGTTGTTGCGTTTGTTTGCTCTGATAGATTAGATCTGTATTTGACAGTTAATGAACTTGGCCACGTCCAACTGCAACCAGCTAAAGTGGAAAGAAAATGTGGAGTTGCCATCACGAAATCCAGGAATGACTTGGGTGAAGTGTCTTTCGAGTTCTATATGGTAAAGTGTGGGCCAAAAGAAGTGGACATGGTTGGACGGCAGTACGTGAGCTTGAACTACTACCTTAGTACAATGAACAGCAAAGAACAAAAGATACGCGAAGACAAGTACTTTCAAGAGATTGTGAAGAAAGCGAGAGTTCAAAAGAAGGTGCAGAAAATCGACTCATCATCCTTTACGACTGACGCCATGCTTTGCGCCGAGTACTGCTACTACCTTCTCCACATGAGCACATACGACAGCGATGACAATGTACGACAGGTACTCACCACAGATATGCAGGAATCTCCCTCTGCTCAGTTCTGTAAGACATTCGAGTCCTTTGTGAAAAACCTCAAGGAAGACACAAGGTGCATTGATCCGGAAGTATTTGAGTGGGTTCAAAAAGAACTTTGCGAGAAGGTCAAGGACGATTTCAAGAATGACTTTGTAGCGCTGCAAAATAGCAAATCATTTAATGATGACGGCTTAGAATTCAAGAAACGCAAAGAGGAGCTGGTCAATTCTTTTGTCGCCTGTTTGATGCATCTCTCGCCTCAGGAACTGCGAGACTTAGAAGAGACATACACTGTTGTTCAAGATATCGAAGAAGAGCTGAAAGAAAACTACTGCGAGAAGCTGGTGAAAATTTGGAACAGCCTTGTTCAGGAATCCGAAACAAAATCGCTTAGTGAAAGGTCTGATCAAAAGTGGCAAAAAGGGCTCAGGAAAAATGAAAATTGTACGAGCTAAGAGCAGGAAAACGGCCAATCAATTTTTCCACACGCTTATACAAGCTAGAAGACAAGCGTCTCAAGAACACTGCTTTGAGATCATCAGAGATTATGGTGGATTTAATTTAAAGAGACTCATGACATCATCAAGCACTTTTTTTCAGAAGCTTCAGCCAAGGAAATGCCAGTTTCAATTTGACTGCCCTTGCAGCGATCTTAAACTGCCTCCTGGGCGCCCGAAGTGTGGTAATTGCCAACACGTGCACAAGCCAATCACCCAGTATGAAGACTTACAGAATCTTGCGTGTGTCCTCATCCTTGTCGATAAAGGGCGCATGGGTGACACATTTCCCGAAAGCTTTGATTGCCTGGATCTCCGCCTAAGCTACGATGAAGGTTCGCCTATAATTCTTTCCACTGTCATCCAAGAACTGGGAAGAATGTGCCGTTACGCAAAGCTATCTGCTGATGGATCCTTTGTTCAAAACGTTCCTTATGCGTTGGTTGGAGCGCAGTTGTTTAAAAGGCTTAAAATGTCTTTGGACACGTCCCCTGCAGTAAACGCCATTTCCTGTACCAGAGCCGATAGCTACATGAAAAACAGCAAAAGCAAACGCAAGAATTTCACTTCGCTTCGTTGGTTGGACTACGAAGCCGACAAGGAAAGCTATGATTACCAAAACAAGGACAAAGAAAACAACAAGCACTGTAACAGAATCCTTCTCCAGGCTGAACCCCAAATCGGAAAAACTGGAACCTACCTGTGCCTCATAAAACAACTACGACAGGACATCCTTGGAAAGAAAAACGTATCTTCAACCATATCTGCTTCATTTGATGAGGGGAAGTTTTATCTGGTCAACGAAAGCAATGATCCTGTTGCCCAACCACTGATGGGTGAGAAAAACGAAGCAGAAAACTGGAATTTTCCCTACTGGAAGACAATCCAGGAATCTCCAAGCCTTCTCCAACTATCTGTGGGACCGGGAAAGCACTCAATTGGAGGGCTTTCCTACGCTCATGACATGGACCAAAGCCCTTTTATTCTCATGAAACGTGAAGGATCATCACAGCTAGCGAAGTCCGTTTACGATCATCAGGTTGAGAACTGTCCAACTAGTACGTTACGCGCTTGGCATTGGCACCACTTTGAGAACTGAGAGAGTGTTGTACCGGCCATGGCCTTGCTGGGAAGACTTACGTTTTAACGATGACTGTGACAAAGAAGGTTTGTGGGTGGTAAAATGCAATCGTTTCCTCTTTCACAAAGTCCAGTACAGTGACTGGATAAACAGCCTTGTCCTTCCAGGTATCTTCCAATGGACAGAAGATACTAAAGTGGAGAAAAGACCTCCTGAAAGCATGCTGCCAATCAAATTGGAAGAGGGCATTATCCTTGAGCACCTTCGTGGCCTAGTTAACGGAGAGGGTCATGAGAAATGTTTTGATGGGGAGATTGGATACAGTGACACGCAGGATAGCGACTCTGATATTTCTCCAACGCAATTGCTAGAACAGCTGAGAATAAACAAGCACGCGAATTCTGCGCTGGCCATGCCAGTTCCAATCCTTATGCTTGCTTACTCTGTTCTGGAACAAGAAATAGAAGACTTGTTAAAGCTGGAGAAGCTATATTGTCTTGTCGAAGAGAAGATAGTTTTCATCGTCAGTGCCCAAGAAGCAGAAGACGAATTGAAGAACAACATGACACTTGACTGCGTAGATAGGGGAATTCTAAAAACCAAGCTTATGAGAAAAAGAAAGGCTAAATTTGACATATTTTCAGCAGCGGACCCCAGTCGACATCTTTTGCGGTGGATTGTCATCGAGGCATCGTTCAGGGGTGAAGACATCAGCCTATCTGATGCTACTGATACGCCTCAAGGCATCATTGGTGTTTCTGAAAAAAGTGTCAGCAAGAGATCAGTGAAAGTGATCGTCGACGGAGCAAAGGAAACCTCACCGCAGACAAGACCGTCGGGAAAGGAAGACGGGGAAGATATGGTTGTTGATCCAAACAGATTTGCTAATCAGCTGGAGTCTGAACAGCACACAGTGGTTTCGTTTCTACCCAGTGCACCAGGTAGCGGTAAACGGGTTACGGATCATAGTACAATACCTGTAACAAGTAAAAAGAAGAAGATCGAGACCGGCACTTGCAACTCTACGTCTACAGAAACCGTGAGTCCTAAAATGCAAGTGACTCTGGGTGAGAGTTCCGTGACCGAGCAAAAGGAGGCTCTTCCAGCAGTATAGCTAGGTCAATCGTCAACCAGGGAAGCCGCCAGGGGGGCAGAGGCAGGGATTGTGAAATCTGAGCTACAAGAAGAAGTTGTATCATCTACACGTACTCTTTCTATTTCTGTTGAAAGGAAGGCAGCCAAAGGAGCAAGTCAACAGGATGTGGAAAATGACGTTCCTCCTGCAAGTAAACGAACCAAAAGTCAGATTACAGGACTCCCTCCAGAAGACCCGGCATACATGCGAGGTACAAGCGAAGTTACACGATTGATAGTTGAGCTTTGGAGGGAAAAAATGAGGATCAAAGGCAACGAAGATATAGACCCCCAAAAAGGTTAAAGATAACCTGAATAACTACGGAACTGAAGACTTAGAAAGACTTGATGATGAAGGCTTCTCAGCTTTAACTAAAGCTTGTTCACTTCCTTCCATGAGTCCACGTATTGTAAGCTATCTTCTTAACAAGAAAATGGTGGACGTCAATTCTCAACTACCTGACTGGTTCAGAACGGGCGACAGAGAGGCCGCAAACTTAATTCCCTTAATGTCAGCCCTGTCTATGGCTTTACTGAGAGGGAATGTGAAATGTGTTTCCACCTTCATGCAGAGGAAAAGCGTGATTAAATTCGAAAGTAAAGACAAGAAAGGCAACACAGCTTTACATAATTGTCTGTCAACTCGAGAAGCATTCGAAAAGCTCTGGCCAAATTACGAGAAGATGAACTGGCGTGATATGAAAAATGACGAAGGAAGGAACCCCTGAGATGATGCTAAAGAGAAGTATGAGAAGTCCAGTTCTACGATAGTAACAAAGAGAAAGAAAGTTACCACAAACAAAACTCGAGAGGCTCTTGAATTCGCCATTAACAAAATGGACCCAGAATGGTTGAAAAATAGGTATGTTCTTTTTTTCTTAAATTACAGGATTTATCCTACTACATGAGAAATATCTACAATTTGATTGGCCTAGAGCAGTGGTATCTCAGCTTAATTTGAAACACCTATATGTGAAAATTGCAGACCTTTTGCGGGTAGTAGTATAAACAAATAATAGCATGATTTGTACGTGAATTTCGAAATATCACTCGTGGTATTTATGCCAAATATCACTACAAATCGTACTATTACCTATACAAATTCTTAGCTAGATATATAGACTTAAGCACACCCTTATGACACAAATATAAAAATTACTAAGGCCTGCTTTAAACGTCGTGCTACTGCCGTGCTAAGCTGGCTCGACTGTAGCTCGACTGCAGCACGACACTAGCACGACTTGGTTTCAGACGTCGAATTTAATTCAGTCGAATAGAACGGCTGTTGCCGAAAACAAAACACAGTAATAAAGAAACGGTTCAGCAAACTTTTAAATGTATTCTAATGCATTTGTAATTTATGAATTGAGTTGGGCACGGCGGTAGCACGACGTTTGAAACCAAGTCGAGCTACTGCCGTGTAGCACGGCAGTAGTACGACTTGGTTTCAAACGTCGCGCTACCGCCGTGCTAAAGTCGAATTTAATTCGATCAATTGAGTTCGGCACGGCAGTAGTACTACCGAAACGGGCCTAAGGTATCTACAGTTTAAACCGGTAAGACCTGTTTCAAAGGTCGTGCTAGTGTCGTGCCGAGCTCAATTGATTGAATTTGACCTAAGCGCGTTTTAAACGATGTAGTCTTACTACTTTTGTACATCACGACAGCAAAACTTTGTTTTGCTGAAACGTTAAGCCGTGCGAACTCAATTCATAAGTTATAAATACGTTAGAGGACATTTGATAAGTTGGCGAAACTTCTTTTTGTGTTTTGGGCAATATTGGTATTTTATTCGACTGAATTAAATTTAATAAGTAGGTTTAGTATGACCGTCCGGGTAAACGTAGCCCTGAACAGGACAAGGTTTTTGTTGACAGTGACTAACGTTTCGACAACCTGTGCGGTAGTCATCTTCAGAGTCAAAGTGAGTTGTATCACGTCAGTCTGCTTATTGGTTGCTGACCTGATTAGTCAATGAAGGCGCGATGTTATTGGTCGTCTGTCAGTTAAGCCGCGATGTTAAATCCGACGTCTGAATCCAAGTCGTTCTTCAGTCGAGCCAGCTTAAAACACAGCGGTGGCACGACGTTTGAAAAGGCCTGAAATTGCGCTTGTTGCAAAGCGCCTGTTATCTCCCTATGTTGGATTTATTATCTGGTACGAACAAGAGTTTCGTCCAAATTTTTTAGTGTATCTGTATACCGTATTTATTCTAAGAGCGCTGCCCTGTAAGAAAACGAAAGAATTATTACTGAGTAGTTCGTTATGCGCCAGTACGAATTACATAATAACCAAGATATATAGTATACGTGTGGTCTGATTGGCCGAGAAGTATGTTTGCATGATAGTATGTAGTTGTGGCGTCACCAACCGCAGTTTGAAAAAAAATTATGCCCTTAAAACTCGGCAAGTTTATGCTTATATTACCCATTCTTTGAGATTTAAAGTTTGAACAATTTTTTCAAGCATACTGTATGAAAGATTTTTTTCGCTTAAGCTGACATTTTAAGGGACAAAAATCTATATATTTAATGATTTATTTTTGCTAAACAAGAAATGATCACGCATACGACGTGGACAACACTTAGCGACTAGTAAGAATTTCTCTTGTAATCAGCGTTAGTAACAAGGAGTTCAACTTTTTTTCTCGGGAGCGTTATTTTATAACATCAATGGACCTTTTTGCTGTGTTTGCATATCTTCATAAAAACACTCAAAGGGTTGAGTTACGAAAGTTATGGAAAACCTCGACTTTATCCGCCTCGGATTTGCATAACTGTCTTAGAAAAAGTGATGAAAAGTTGACGCCCTATTTCCAAATTGGAAAGTCAATACACTGCTTATTCGAGTTGTGCAATTTTATTTCACTCAGGCAAACTGGAGTTAAAGATTGAGAAGTTTAGACGTTAGACCTTTCCGGCCAGAACCTGTTCAAGCGACCATTTTCTCCACCTCTGAGCTTCAGCTTCCTATATCAGTACCTTTATCGCAGTCTTGGTTTGTTGCTGTGACAGAATTTCCTGTACTCCACCTGACTCTAGACATGTTAGGCCCCGTTTATATGTAGAAACGTTGTTCTATTAAAGAGAGTCACCTTCCCAGCCCAGTCAACTTTATCAAGCGTTTATATAAGAACAAAGCCGACCCGCTGGCCAAGGCCAAAAGCGTTCGAGCATGCTATAACTAGGGAGTTTAAGCTGCGACGTTTTTGAGCCACGCACGTCAACGGGAAGTGTGCTTTGTGCCCTCTTGAACCGAGATTTTGAACAATGTTTTGAGTAAATCGTCTTTATAAGAGTACAAGAGTAAAAAACCGGTTGACGTGCGTTGCTAAAAAAAAACGCTGCTTAAACTCCATATTGTCTGGCCTTGAAGGAGTCAATCCGACTGAACGAGCCGAAGTGTTTGCATTGAGAGGTGACCCTTTATAAAAAATTATAGCCGAATCGTCCGTTTTTTTCTTTCTCATGTGAACGGTTCACCACGTTTATTAAGGAAATGTAGGAAAAGTTGTCTCGCCCGGGGTAACTCGGGTAGGTGAGTGACCCGGCTTGTACCCGGGACAAGTTTTCTCCTTATAAAACGGTACTTTAGCTAGGCCTCGCATACCCTGCGAGCAGAGGTTTGTTAGCGTTAACGTTATAGGTTATCTGTCGCGTAGTTGGTTTGTTTACGCCCCGTGTTGACTTCATAAACGCTAAAAGCCACGCAAGAGGGAAACCTCTGCTCCCAGGGTAAACCTCACAACACTGTGAGGGGTAAATGTCAGGGAGGTTAAAGACCTACGACGGTGATATAGCATTGGGTACTTAAACGAAACCTCCTCCATTATTTTCAAGACAATGACCTTGAACTGTTAAAATTCCAATTCATTTTATTAACAAATTGAAAGAAAAAGGGGGATATCAATACTAGCTGCTTTTGCTTTAAATAGTGACAACAAATTTAACCAAATGTCACCTTAGCAATTTAAGATGGCTGTGCCCATATTTACTATGCCTATTTTCCTTAATCAGAAAAAGAAAAGGCCACATTCGATTTATCAAAATAATTTCGAGGCTGAAATTTTTACCATTCCCCTTCTGGCCTCAAAGAAAACCAAGCAAAATATAGAAGTATGTGGAAAGCCTCCGGGTCTTCCACTCCGGGTCGAACGCTGACCATTGAAAAAGTCGTTAAAACTAATGGTCTAACTAAGTCTAGACGATAATTCAGCTTACTTTACGCAAGAGTTTAAATTACACGTCGAAAATTCAAAAGCAAAATCAGCTGATAGCTTTATCCATTTTCCATTACATCTTAATTTTCTTTCTCCTTCTTATAACAATTAAGAATTTCCTTGTGCCAATGTCACTTTGTTGTAATAGTCATGCCAGTCGCCTTTCTTGTTCCGTTCCCTGTTATCTTAAGCTACGTGCAAAAGGACGCAACGACTCCCAACATTGTTGGGCCAACAATGTCGGAAGATGTTGTGTTCGTGTTGGTGATGGTGTGCAAACGGATGCAACAACTCCCAACAATCTTCGGACCTGCAGTACATCTTGGGAAGGATACAACCCATGAGACTTTTTTAAACATTTTAATTCTATCTTGGGGCGTGCGTGACCCTAACAATGTTGGAAGAGCTGTGCAAACACTGTGCAAACGGATCCAACATTGTTGCGCTACGTCTCGACGATCACGGAACAAAAGAAATGTTGGGAGTTGTTCGCTCAAAAGTTTAACCCGTTTCAAACTTCGCGCTACAGCATGCAAAAGAGTGTGCAAACGGACGCAACATGTAACACCCAACAATGTTGCGTCCGTTTGCACGGGGCTATGCGGAGCTTGCTTTTTATTGTTGAAGAGTTTGTAAGAGTTGTTAACATGCTTTTTATTATTGTAACGTCTGCTAAGGTTGAGAGCTACAAATTGGGCACTAGCCTGCGAGCAAGCTCTCCTATTTGGGCAAGCGAAGCAAGCCTCGCGAGAACGCGCCCCACGCGGCTTCGCCGCTCGCTCGCGCTTTCTCGCGAGACTCGTTTCACTCGCCCAAATAGGAGAGCTTGCTCGAAGGCTAATTGGGCACTGGAAGTCGAGTTTGGTCCGTTCCGCGCCCTTTCCAGTCGTCAACTGACGTTCCCGTTCTGTTGCTTTCAGCTAAATCAGCTTAATTATATAGACCGCGATGACGTCATTAGAACTACTACCGCGCTTCACGATTTTTCTTTCTTATTCCAAGTGAGGATTTTACAGTTTTAAAAAAAGGAGGAAACGAAACGTCTGCTGTTTATATTTAAATGACGCCATCGTGAAAATTGTCCATCATGTTAGATTTGTAAAGGTTTTGAACTTTTTTGTGGTTTAGCAAGTCTTATTAACAAAGAATCCATAATAGTCACTTGGCATTTGTTAGGTTAACTTTAATTGTTGAATTGACCATGGAATGTTTCCTATATTCTCTGATACATTTTAATGTGGCTGTGGAACACTCGGTTGATCTAGCATAAAAAGCGCCAGACACAGTTGTATTTGTGCAGTTTCTTTCGCAAAGGTATCCTGGTCCCAGAGGTTTTTCTTGAAATTTTTCTTCGCGAAAGAGAGAGCGAGCCGTCGCCGTCTTTTGCGAAGAAAAATTTAATAAGTGAGTCAAGAATAAGTTGTCTTTGTGAAAAGGCTAGAGCTAGTCCCCGTCAAAAAGTCTTTTTACAATATGTTTTTTGTATTCAGTTTACACGCAAGGGGTTTCACTTGTCCCTAGCGCTAGGATCTTCTCAGCTGATAGATAGGAAGTCCCTAGTACCAGGAGGATCTTAGAATCATGTAACCTGCCTTCACTAGGAAGATCCTAGTACTAGAGACAAACCAGAAAAAAATGGCGGCGGGTCGTTCAATGCCGGGTTAATCAAGGCAATAAAGGCCTACCATTTCGTTTGGCGTTACCACGAGCTGATTATTGTAATAATTCTGAATAAAAGTAGTTATTAACGCCAGTAAAGAGACTCCACAGAAGGGCCCAAATTGTATTTTTGTTTTTATCTCCCGCCATCTTTAATTCACTCTCTACTTGGAACACCACACGGACCGAAATGTCTGCATGTAAACCTAACAAAACGTTGTTCCGCCTTCAAGGATCTTCCTGGTACTAGCTAAGAATCTTCTTCTGCAAGTAAGCGAATGATGCTGGGAAATGCTTGCACATATCGCTATGCCTTTGGTAAAATCAATTTGAGTGAAATTCTGCTATTTTAAAGCTTTTTAATAGGAGTGTTCTTGGAATTTTCGGAACAGCCTCCCCGCCATACTTATTTTAGAGAAGTACTGCCCGGGATAATCTTACAAAATCAAAATTAATTCCTGCTACTGTGCGTGTTTATGCTTTCAATGACAGATGTCCACATTACTTTTTGCCTTTCTTTATCGTTCAAAAAAGACAATATGCAAAGTGCACTATTTGATTTACATCCTCTGTAAACTATATAAGGTTCATAAAAGTAAACCAGCTGAACTAAATTAGTATTTTCCAGTCGGATGTCATACTTTTAAGAAAATCAATGCTGAACTCAGGATACAAAGATGAAGTGTAGTTAAAAAACCCCCATTGGTTGTGAACAGAGATAACAATTAAACCACGCCCGTTCCTTTATTGTCCTTTCTTGGTGAAAAAAGAAACATTGTTCCGCAACAATTCTTCTTTTCAGACGGCTTCCGATGAAAACCAAACTGAAGTGAGATACATTACATCCAAAAAACAGAATATATTGGGACTAAAAGGCCTTGTAAAGATTCATTAAATTTGTTCTTAAAGCGCTAGCACGTATAGACTGTTCACAGTCCTCTATTTTTCCGTAAGATCATCGAGATCGAGCACTTTGTGTTACGGGCTGCCATCTTGCGCGAGTGTCAAAACTACTTAGGGGCGGGGGCAGTTTGGGAGGAAGCGAGAAAATATTTTTCTCGCCCCTCCCCCACCCCGAGAGCTATAATCCACGACGCCCTCCTCCTCGGTACATTTGAAAATCAAGATACCCGTGACGGTAAGACGTGAAAAAATAGGTGACTGTGAACAGTCTATTGCGCTTATTGCGCAGTCACAGACTTGATAGGAAAGGAACGGGCTGATCCGGCCAACAGAGCACACATAGAGTTTATTTTAACTTTTTTCGATTCAAGGGCGTTGTCGGCTTGTTCTCATGATTTCCTCGAAAATACATGTCTAACAAAGGAACGATTGTTATGAGTGGAAGGACCCAAGTTGTTCATCCCAATCAGCCCTGCTTGCTAATGCAAAAGGCATGCCGCACGGGCTCTGTGAGCAGGACTACGATGGATATCGTCAGGAATCAGTGGGACATAGGAAAAGCAGGCTCCATTGATAACTGACAATCCTGCAAGAATAACGCGATTAACCTGAGAAAAAGTCTCTTAGTTAATAATGTCTGAAGTTTTGTAGGGGGCAAGGGTGAATGGTCATTTAGTGTTATCTGCTTTCGAAGGCTTATGAATAATGATCTTGAGAAAACGCGGTAGTTCAATTTGGGGAAGTGAGGATATTTGTTGTGGTTCAATTTTGTCCTTGGTTTTGGGGTATGGTAATCTATGATGAGTTTAGAACAAAGGGAAATAAAATTTAAATCATGGATGAAATTGAGCCACAGCATATCTTTACCATCAAAACAAGAGAAATAAACACTGTTACAAAACAGTGAGTAATCTATCTTACCGTGGACGTATAGTATACTCTGAACAGTAGCCCATGTTTTCAGCAAAGTATCATGCTGAAAGCCATTTTTTATTACTTTTATTTTTCCATTTGTCGTTTCTTCCCGGAATGATCATGATTGTCGGTATGTTTCTTCATGTTTCTTGTGTGCTAGAAACATTTAAAGCTATACCCGCTTTAAAAGTTCCTTCACTTTTTCCTGGAATCACTTTGTTCATATCGGGTAAAATGCCTCCAGGCCAATACTGAAAAGGAAAATGGAAAACACGAAGGAACTTCCGGAAACTTTCCATTTTTATTTTTCAAGTGAGCTACATTTAGTGTAGCTAATAAGCGGTGCTGTCACACGTAGTTGCCGATTCATGCAGCTAAAACCGGAGTCTCGGCTTGTTATTGATGATTTAAAATACCAGTGACTTTTTACTGACCATTTAAAGTCTCACCAGGGACTCACGTTCCACGTGTTTAGGCTTTTAGGCTGAATTAATTGTAATATTTTTTCCACGATATAAAGTAAAAACACCCGTGCAAGAACCTAGTGGTTTAAGAACCTGCTGGCAGAAATATGCCACCATGTTTAATACCCAAAAATATAACAACCTGTAGGTTTAGCCAAGCAAAATCAAGCAGGTTCTTAGATGGGGGTTCAAGTTGATGATCATGATAAATATTTAACTAAGGAATTTCCACCTTGAACATATTATCATAACTACAATGATAACCTATGATTTTCTGAATAGAACTCTGCAGAAACAGAGTTCTTAATGAGACCTGAACATGAATTTTAAAAAATTCATGTTCCATATAGTAAGGAACCTCAAGCAACAAAAGTATGACTAAACGGAGTGCATGTTTCCTGTATATCAAGGTTCATACAGCTGAGTTACTTCAAGTGAGATAAAAGCAATATTTTATTCATTGCGGCTGATAGGAAACGTTTGAGAAGTGGCCGAACTGAGTTACAAAGCTCCTTGGTGGTCTACAAGTTAAGACTGTTAACAAATTATAATTTAAACCGCACCCATTAATTTATTTGAACTGACGAGAATAATTCAAGCGTTCCAACATCGAACCATAACAATTCTAATTCCTGTTAATATTTACATGGCCAGGGGGGGCTGGCAGCGAGGTCTGGAACCGAGTTTACATGATCGCCCCAGTTAAGAAATTTGGCCGAGTGAGACTGAGTACCATTTTCCTCCAAAACAAATATGGTGATAAATGCATGCAGACGTGGAGTGACGATGAGTTTTTGTACGGTTTTGAGTTTTCCCGCGTCCAAACATCAAGAAAAGGTTTTCAAGAACATTTTTAATGGAATTTTTGGGCATCAGGAGGCGTAATGTATGAACAGTTCATGGGTGACTACACCTATCGTAATTCGGCATCTCGGCAAGTTCAGTTATTTATAAGCTTCTTGAATTTTCGAGCAACCAGCCTAGTCTCCATCTCTTATATTTTTCCACCTACAGTGGTATTAAGAACTCCCTTCCTTATCCTGAACATATGCTACGAGCTCACTATATTAGTATAAGTCTTGCAACAGTCATGGGAATGTTCATGAAACCAATTTTCTACTCCGCTGTTCGTAAGTTTGTTTGTGAAGCGAGAGCCACAACAAATATTTATGGCCGAAAATACTGAGTACAGGGCCAATTTAGTAAAAGCCAGGGTAAATTTTTCAGTCACTTTGCTTCACATATACTGGGTCTGTCAGTATAAGCTATTTTTAATATCAGAAGGCTGGGAGGGTTTTACTGAACCTTCAAAACCTTCACTGGAATATCATTGGAGTGATAATCAATAAATTTCCAACAGCAGTACTGTATTTAGTAGTTTTGTATTAGATAGTGACTTCGGTTTCAAATATTTCCCTTGAAATTGTTTGTACAAAATTACCCTGTAGTTCTGAATTTTGCTTGAAATGATGATAATGGTTTAGTGTGGGGACAAGAGGCTTATCCAGTTGCTAATAAGGGTGAGTACATCAAAGAGGGGTATGCATTGAGAAAATCTCTCAAAGGACTGAAGTACAAGAAACAGAAAAAAAGAAAATTAAATGTTTTGCAAAGTTTATAAAGAGAATCAGAAGGAGCTTGAAAAATGTACAACTTCAGTTGTTTGTGTAAGTTATGAATTTGATTTACAACAAAAACAAAGAAGGTAAAATTGATTTTTTATCAACCATCAAAAGGAGTTATTGTCCCTTAAGCCCAGTCCCCTCAGCACGGGACTGGGCTGTGAAGGTTGATGAAGAGCAGTCTATATAGTTACATTTTTGGTACCACCATTTGAGAGGATTTGAGAGGATTTGATTTCATTAATTACATTTTTACATACAGACACAAACTAACCTGGTAGGTTGATGTCCAAAGGTGTAAAAAATTACATGCAACTGTGTGGCAAAAACTGATCACAGTGACCAAAGGAAAGGCAAAATATAGATGGCACCATTTTCCTGACTTTATAAATTCCCTTTGAAGCATATTTAGCCAGATGTGGTCCTTGTCAAAAGATGCAACGTTGAACATTTATTTTCTGAACCTAGCTAATCCCATCTTTTTTAAACCATAATCTTGCTCCAAGGGGTAGTGTAGCTTTTGGAATTTATAATTTTCCCTCTTTGTATGCAACAAAACACACTTGAATGAGAACTCAGACTGAAGTCAGTGTTATAACTGCTGTCATGAAAAGAGAATTCCAAACACAAAAAATAATTTCCCTTTCATTTGCCTAAGATTCATTTGTTAGAAACTACGGTAAAGTTTAAATTACATCACACGAAGAACGAAACTTTAACATATCAACATGTGCAAAATCAAGAGAGAATGATCTCTTGGCAAAATTTATTTAGCTTCTAGTACATAAAGAAATACATGAACTACGAGATTTGACCATGCTACTCAATCACCCAACGCAACTCTGCCAGGATAATTTCACAATCAAGGATGTAAAGTTAAGAATCTCAATCATCATTTCTTCTCGCCTGGTGAAACCGTAAACAACTCTGACAACTCTTCTACTCGACCACAGCCACCGCACTTTTTGTTAATATCGCGAAGAATTAATTTTGAGCCTTTCACTTGACAATATAAACTCTTCTACATACGTATTGGAGGGCTGGCCCTTCTTTTTGTCTTATGGGTCTTCTAAACAGAAACACATAGAAGGTCGGAAATCGAGGAACATGTTGACCACACTCGTTCTTCGTTCTTAGCTTAGTAAACCGCATGTAATGACAAACGCAAGACCAGAAGAAAGGAAAACGTAAGCTCCACATTACCGCGGAAAAAAATTGGTTACAGCAAAGTCGAAAGAAAGCAATAACCAACAGGACTAAAATTATAAAATCGAGTCGAATCGCTGCGACGATGAGCTTCTTGTTGTTTTGCCCAGCCCGTTTCGCGCATGCTTGCTACAGTTCTCGAATGACTGACAGATTTCTTAACTGGGGCGATCATGGAAAGCCGAAAAGCGGCAAGATCAAAGGCCGTTGCCAGCCCCCCCTGTACATGGCAAACAAACCAGAATACCCAGTAAATTTTGTTCTTAAAACAATTGATCGATGCATTTGTGGAAAGAAGGGTGTGTCCACCATACAAACCGCAACGCGTTTGTTTACCTTTAGAAAGCTCTTTTCACCGGAACGTTGGCGGCACTGGAAATTTTAATATGATTCAGACAAACAACGAACCTGGCCACATTATTTATGAATTGAAAATGAAATTAGGAAGAACAGTTACAAACATAACCAAGCTCAAAGACACCTCATTCACAATGTGGCATCTATAGTCTCAATGCTCTTTTATTTTGTATTTGGTCAGGCACTGTCCGAACAATATGAAAAAGGGGAAAAGGGTTTTTAACAGAAGTTCAATGACCACACATCAGTTCACACAACAATAATTATCATCCAATGTCCAAAGACAGTATTCCTAGAACTCTTATGATCCCACCATTTTTGAATATTGACCTTTATAAACTCAACACACGTCCAGTTCTAAGTTGAATTCCGGGAAATGCTGTAAAATATGTAAACCACGCACTGTAGGAATCAATCACACAATCAATCTCTAGCGTTTTGATATGAGCCATACCTCCTTATGTCTCCTGTTTGGGAGATTCGGAACGGACTAAATGATAAAGTAAAAAAAATTTGTATCAAGAGAGATTAAGATATATTTAATAGCATAGGACCTAACGTGCTAATACTTAACTGAGACGTAAAAAAGCTGCAATCGGCTACTGGGGGCCTAACTTATTGTAATTGATTTTATAAAAGTGTTTTGAGCGACATTTTAAAAAATAATTTTGAATGCTGCTTACAAAACTTTCGAAAAGTTAGTATACTCAGAAGAACTCCGTGTAGTATTGTATACTTTCGGCTGATTGTATTCATCACTTTGAAATGTTTTTTTGTTTTGAAGAAAAAAGGGGGGGAGGGGGTACGCAGCTTAATTACAAACATTAATGAATAAACATAACGCTGGATTCGTATTAAATAAGCGAACCGGAAAAGAAAACTGGTGGAAGTGTCAAGCTTGCCTAGCTTTTGAAAACTAAATTAAATTAACTCATGACAATCGTAAAATAGAGTCGTTTTGGATCATGCATCTTGAATTATTTTTTAAGAATTTTGTAGTGAAAAAATGAAATGATTTGTCGGACTCTCTTTGTGTCTTGCAAAATCCCTTCTTTGTTAGACCGCGCAAAAAAACGCAAAAATTTTTTTTGGGATCACTTTCTTGGGAACCAGGCTGAAATCAGCAACCAAGCCTTCTGATGGGTTGGACGGCCTGCGCCCAGATCCCCTGACGGTTAGAAGTGTGAAAGCAGGGGTACAGGGTACGGAATTTTTTTAAACTTTCGCGGGAAAGTTATCTATTAACTTTTTGGTTTTTTACGCGGGAAAGAATTAAATTATCTCATCGAATGTCGCTGTGTGTGTACACGAACGTCCTGTCTTTGCGTTACTCTTTCTTCTTCGAATTAAAATTTGTAATTCTGACTGCAGTCGCTTCCGAAATGAATCCAAAGGGAATTTACAACCTCGGGAATTCTTGCTTTTTGAATAGCGTCCTTCAAGGTCTCCTGTCAGTGACATGTTTTGTAGAAGGACTCGCTGGCGTGAAGCACAATCGCAAGAAGTGCACCTCATCGAGAACAGGTATTGAAAACCTTTATTGTCGTTTAACTCGTAAGAGAACAATAAACATTGAGGCGGCCAGCCAATTGTTGAATTAGGCATATATTCGACAGCATTGTGATCCACTTACAGGTTTAAATAGCTTACCGTGCGAACACAATTTGCATAAGAGGCCGACCATTTAACTCTTGAGGGGAAGGGGGGGGGGGGGGGGGGGGTGGGTGATTTTGAAAAAACATTTCCTGCAAGCGCTTGTCGGAAGAAAAAATTTGCGTGCGGCACAAATGTAATAGAAAGCTTATGGGAAAAAAGGGAAAAAATATCCTGCCCACCAGATTGCTTGCTAGAAAAAAAAATTCTTTATGACCGGAAATCACCCACCCCTCCCCTCAAGAGTTAAATGGTCGGCCCCTGAACTCATGCTCAAATACTTCATTTGAAAACTTGACACCTCGCACAACCACGACCTAATTATTATATATATTTATTTATAATAAGCCTTATAGTAATTAAGCTTATAATAAAGCTGGAAACAAGAAATGAAAAAGGAAGAAAGTAAAAAGAAAACATTCCAATATTTTTTCGGGCCACAAAATGAACAAGTAGTAAAAGTGGAGTTATTATTATTTGATAAGCTTAATTCACTAGTCCTTTTGAATCATTGAACTGTGTTATTGCTTTTTTTTGAAAATAATAAAAGGTTTTCATTAGAGCACAAGTGAAACTCAACATATATTATTAGTCATGTTCCTGGCCAGGTATTGACACAAAGGCTTTTCTACCATAATCCACAAATTATTCTAGGTCGGTTGTGCTTGCTGTGTAGCACTCTCAATTTTCTGAACTTGTATGGGACTGTGCCTGGAATAGTTCGCCCAGCAACATTGGTTTCCTGTCTACCACAAGTTAGTAGCCTAATTCAAAAGGGCCAGCAACAGTGTGCAGCAGAGTTCTTTCAAGAATTTTGCAGGGTACTTGGACACACTGCAAACCAGTACAAGAGTCAAAATTTAATTCCTGCCAACTGCAACCTTGCCTTTCTGCGATCCTTTTTCTTTGAGCTGAGGAGTGAAGTAATGTGTTCCTCATGTAGCAGTGTCACTTCTTCCACTACAATGGAAACTATTCTCCCACTACATATCACAAAGGTATGAGTAAATGTTATGAATAATTATTTTTTTTTCATTTTACACCTCTGAAGGCAGTCCCAAAAACAAATACCTAAGTACACACACACAAAAAAATAGTACCAGGCAGACCACAATAAAAGTCATTGATCCTGATTTTGCTAATTCAACAAAATTTAATAATTATTTAAATTGAAAAAATTGAATGTTGAATGTTGACACAAACCTGACAACAGGAAAATGCAACTTTGGAACCCCATTTAAATACCATGTGATTCTTTTTGATGCTAGAGCAGTGGTTTATCCAAAGGATATTAACTACATCTCACCTTCACCTTCCAATATTAGACCCTGAGTGTGTGGAAACCTGCTTTTCAATTCAATTTACACACTGCATTCCAATTCTCTCCCCCCTTCCATCCCTGACATTTTATCACCCTCCCCCCCCCCCCCCCCGAGCCTCAAGAGGTTCTGTGATACACATATTTCTGGTAGATATATTATTAATTCTGGCGAGATACATTTTGCAGGTAAGATGATTCAATGGGCCAAAATTATATGTCTAATTACCAGTGGCTATTATTCCCTCTTTTTCCTGTCCTAATTTTTTTTCTTTCTTTATTCAATTGAAAGGGTTGTACTGTACAGAGCTTCTTGAAGGATTATTCCCACCCAGTGGAACTGGAATCATCTTATTATTGTAGCAGGTAACAAAAGTGGAATAATGTTCAACTCAAACACAGACCAACATACACAAGCAAAAAAAACATAAACAAGGAAATTGTTATGTTTATTTAAAAAAGGATTTATTCAAAAATGTAAAAGTAATTCAACCTGGCCTTAGGTAATCTGTTTGTCCTCTGGTAAATGTTGAATTATTTCTGTTCCATTTTTATCCCATCAGTTGCTCAAAAAGTACTGATGCAATTGGAAGAGGTTGCTCACATTCCAATCCCCTCTGTCATTGTGCATTCAGATTGTAAGATTTCAAAATGATGGTAAAAAGCTTGGCAACTTGATAGATTACAAGGAGAAAGTTTTTTTTTCCGGAACACCATAACTCTTCAGACAAAGGAACCACAGCAACTGATGTCTCATATCAACTGAAAGCTGTCATTGTCCATGAAGGCACCAAGATTTCCTCTGGTCATTACATTTGTAACTTCAAAAGAGGAGACGAGTGGTATTATTCAAGTGATGCCTCTATCCGCCAGTCTTCAGCTCTGAAAGCCACAAGCCAAGAAGCATACCTCCTTTTCTATGAGAAAGATGACGTTGAAGACGTGCAAGAGGTTAGACACGTTTCTGCAATGTTGAGCAATTTAAAGGTTAAAAAAAATTGTCAACCCCAAGTGCCCCTTAAGACCCAAAAAGGAAAGATGTTTCCTATCAAGTCTTCTATCCCCCCTGGTTACTACACATCAAAAGCTGGAAAACCTGGAATTTTCAAGACTGCTACTGGAAGTGTATCCTGGAAATATTCCACTTTGGACACAGCATCTATCAGAAAAGCAGAAGAGATTGCCATGGCTGGGGTTGAAATTGTAGGGCATCCTAGACTTAAAGCATGGGAGCCAACTGACGTTGAAAAGCTCCTTCCAGCTAAACACAAGATCAGTGAAGGAAAACTTTCCAATTTTGTAATGGACTATCTTCTTTTGCTGATAGAAAATCAGTCTCGAGCCAGTAAAGACAACGTTTCTACTGTCAACTCGGATGTCTACAACAACATGACACATTTCTCGATGAATACCTTTTTGAAGCGTAAATATGACTTACTGTATCAGAATCTTCCAACATCTGACATAATCCTGTGCCCTGCACTGCATGGGGATCACTGGTGCCTTGTTGTCATTGAGATGAAACGGAAGAGAATGGTTTACCTTGACTCTTTGTATAATGGTGTTGGTGCCTTAACTGCGTTCACAAGGTTCACTAATTTTTTAGAGTGTGTGTTTGTGAGCCAAAGCAAAGTAATTGATTGGAAAGAATGGCAGTATTATGTAATTCCATCTACTGAAATTGAACAACAATCCAATTCAGTTGACTGTGGTGTCTTTGTTGTGAAATGGGCACAACATATTGCAGAGGGACGGCCACTGGACTTTTCACAGAAGCAAATTAATGACTTCAGATATTCCTTGATCTTGGATATCGCCAATGGTGGCCCCCTTTGCAACATGTCCACAGAACCAGATCATCATTCTGTGGAATGTTATGGTCTCTCCAAAGACAGTGTAATAGACACCAATTCCTCTTGCACAAGTCTGAAAGGAAAGGCACAAAAGACACATTACCCATCAGATTCGGATTCTGACTTTGAAAGTCCTAAAAAACGACCCAAAAAAAGATCCTGAGTCAGATTCCCATATTACACCCTGTAATACAACAGCAAGCCACATAGATGACCACACATATGCCAAAGATGCAGATCAAGCTGATTCTAGTAGAAGCCTTCAGATTCCACAGTCTGTTCAAAAAGTATTGCCAACTGGTTATCAATACAGCTGCCATGAATTCAGAGAAATTCCATCACAAAACTTTACAGGTGAACCTCAAGAAAACTTCTATGTAAAATTGTCTGTAAGTAACATCACAACCAAGGAAGATGTTGACCAGTGGCTGCAGCAATTTACAACATCTTCAAATATTAAATACAATGCACAGGGTGGTTACAAACGAAAGGGGGTAAAAGTCATTTATGCATGATGGTACATTTGTCAGTGTAAATGCAAGAAATTCACAAAAAAGCAAGTGGCAGCAAAGGAGGCTGCACTGAAAAGAAAAGAAAAGAGGCACAGGACACACAAAGACAACAATGACAAGGAAGGATGCAAGTTGCACTTGCTATCAAAAGCAAGGGAAAAGAAAACAGATTGTGAGAGCAAAATGTCCATTAGAATTAACAGAAAAAAAAGTACCAGTATGCCATTTCTGTGTGAAATAGAGCTTTGGTGGAACCACAATCACAGTGTGGATTGCTTTCATTTAACTTCATTTTGCCCTATTTTGCCAGCAACCAAAGAAACATTTTTTGCATATTTTGAAGAGGGTATGAGTGCCTCAGAAGCATTTCATCATCATGAAACCCTGTTAATGAAGGATCCAGTAACTCTCATGCTACTGGCTGATTGGAGAATGTGCCCTTCTCTGAGAGACGTTAACAATTTACATGACAAATGGCTGGTTGAAAAGAAGGGTCCATCGAATGGATCTGCAATGTTTGATCGCCTGGAAGAAATTGTTGATGACTACAACAAGAATAATGCAGATAAGGGAGGCAAGTGGTACTTGCAAAGGGTTAACGGAAATGGTCCAGACAAACAAGATCTCATCTTATCCATATGCACCCCTTTGATGTCACGTGTACATGAAACTAGGCAAGCTGGTGAGATGGCCTTTATGGACTCATCAGGGAGCCTTGATCGATACAACAACCCTGTCTTCTTTATGTGCACTCATCATCCGTGTGGAGCATTACCTCTTGGAGTCTGGGTAACATCAAGCCAATCACAGCCATGTCTTGAAAATTGTTTGGAAAAATTGAAATTCATTCTGCCAAGTCATGCTTTCGGTGGCAAAGGTCCCCAAAAAGGACCTGACATTGTCATGACAGATGATGACACTGCCCAGAGACAAGCTCTTAGAGTCCACTGGCAACAGGCAACACTCCTGCTGTGCATTTTTCACTTTTTGCAAGCAACATGGAGATGGCTACTGGACTCCAAGCACTCCATTTTAAAGAATGACAGACAACACCTGATGTCCATAGTGCAGGACCTTGTGTTTGCCAAAACCCAACAAGAATTTGAAGAGATTGTGCAGCTTTTTCCATCAGACACTGTATTACAGAAATATTCCCTATACAAAGGATATTTAAACAAGGCCATAGATAGAAGGAAGGAATGGGCACTTTCTTACAGAGGAAATCTGAGAACACGAGGCAATAATACAGACAACTACACAGAGTCTATGATCTTTGTTTTTAAATGTGTAGTTTTAAGAAGAATGAGAGCTTACAACCTTATTGAGTTATTTAAATTTATCACAGAAGACTTAGAAATGTACTTTCAAAGAAAACTTCTTTCTTTGGCTTTTGGTAAACCACAAAATCTACACCTTGCATCACGTTGTTTTGGGAGTTCAGCTAGCTCTGTTAGTCAAAGCACAATAACCATAGATGAAAAAAATCCAAGCAAATTCCATGTGCCCAGCAGGGAGGACAACAACATCATATACACTGTTGACTGTACAATAGGAACCTGTACATGCCCACAAGGAACAAGTGGAAATGCCTGCCCCCACCAAGCAGCTGTGGCATTGAAATTTGGAATAAGCAACATAAACTTTGTTCCTCAAACAGCAAAGGAGAGATTCAACCTTGCTATTCTTACTATTGGGAATAACAACAATTTCAGTGTCACGCAGTTTGTAAGCCTTCACCAAAAAGAAATTGAAAGCAGTCCTCACTTCTACAAAGACCAAGACAAGGATGATGATGAACAGCAAGTAATATTACCTTCAATGCCTGCTGACTCACAAGAAAGTATTAGCACAGAAACCATGACAACTGCATCAGTTCACAAACAGATGCCAATTTGCCAGATGCTGAGTTATCAGTTGACCAAATAATTAAGCTTCACCAACAAGTCTCCCAAGATACTGAGTACAAGCTTAGAACAAGCGATACTAACATCAGGCTCTGCTATTATAAATACCTGACTTTGTATAGGAAAATCATTTCAAAGTGTAGGGGACAAGCACCAGTTGCTTCACTTGCTACTGCCTATGAACAGTTTGGAAAAGATAGGGGTGGAAATTATTTGCCAGTCTTGCATAACAACTCCAGAATTAAAGTACAACCAACAGCTATTTCCAGAAGGAAATCTGGCATAAAATCTACAAGTGCACAACCAAGTGGTCGTCGTCCCATGTTATCAAACAGTAGCAAAGATGCCAACATGAAAGTTAGAAAAACATTCAACAGTCAAAAAAGAAAGAGAAATCTTGCCCATAACATCAAGAAAAACTTACCTAATGCTGGTCCTAAAAGATAGAGCAATCTCTGAAAGAAGTTCTGAATCCACTGTGTTGAAGGAGGCAAAAAACATAGAAATGGCTTAGCATTAATACGGTCATGTGTAGAACTATTTTCCCTTGCAATTAACTTTGATTATTGAAACAATTACAATAATATCCATATACACAGATGAAGGACTCCATATAGGTTCATTGTAACTCGTCAACAATAAATTGTTATTCACAAGAGTGAAAAATCACTAATGTCATGTTGGATTACTGATGTCAGATCTGTTTCGAGGTTAGACCATATCAGGGACCAGGGAGCATGTTAAAGGTGCAAGCTCTTCCCCTTCCCCCCAGTGCCACTACTGGAAAGTTTTGACATTTTTGAGATTCTGACAACACCAAAAACACATTTATTTCTAACAGTTCGGAGATTTTATCAAATTGTTATCACCATTCGGTTAGTTTTCTGCACAAAAAACGTGCATTTAACAGAATAAATTGTGAATATTATAAGCACTAAATTGTAAATTTAATATTTAAAAAAATCCTGATGAAGTTGTTGGTGGGGGCTCTACTCTCCACCCAGCCCCATAGCTCCCTGGTCCCTGAGTATTCAACATAGAACCCTGGAAAAAGCTTAACCTTAGTAACAGATACAAAAAGTGTGTTTGGCAAGCCATTTTAACTCCTGTCATTGGCAAGATGAGTCCCAGAAGCACATTTCTAGGCCTAAGTAAAAATAGTAGTTTCATTTCCTAGGGTTAGGGTTATATATGCTGTGGTTCAATTTTATTCTTGATTTCAATTCTATTCCCCTTTGTTTTGAGGTCTGGTAATGTATGATAATGAGTTGTAAAACAAAGGGACATAAAATTTTAAACCAAGGATGAAATTGAACCACAACATATACATACATGCATACATAATCTTTATTTAAACACGATAGCTTTTTTTTCGGGGGGAGGGGGGGATAATAATATGATGTAATTATATCTGTTCAATATAACAAAGTTAATGATGTTGTTGTTGTTACAGTTTTTAAAGCTCTTAAATTAAAGCTTGTGGGGTCGTATATATCACCTCAAATTAAATTTCAACTCCAATCTATACAGATGCCGATAATTTTTCAACAGTGATTGAAATCAGCTTGTCTTAGTTTGTCAGGATCAAGGTTATACAATAGCAGAAAAAACAACTAAAGTCTAATTTCGTAGAACTTAGAAATTTATTATTATATTTTAAGCTTATTTCATGCTTAAAAGGGGTTGGACAACGCACATTGTAAATTTATCAAGCAAAAAGAGAAGATAAAAATATTAAAACAAATATTAAAACACTGACTGCGACTTACCTTTCGGTATTAAATGTAAAAGTTTCCAGCTTTACTGCAATAAAACTTCGGCTGCCAGCTAAACTTGACATTGCATACAAATGGCTCAGAAAGGATTGGAAACTAAATGGGAAGGCTTGGTTACTATTCTAAGCTTAGTTTCCAAGCTCCCAACCTAGGAAGTGATCCCCAAAAAAATTTTTGCCCGCGCAACCCCTGACCAACATAAGTTTACGCGAACTAATGCAATAATCAGTAATTCAGGAAATACGAAGGCAACTTCCGAAAGCCTTGCATTTATATTTTTCTTGTCAGCAAAATTATTTACCACAATAGCTGAGGGCTCTCACGTATATGCAATTGTTGATTCATGTACTTTTCATTTTTGCGTGGTTAAAATATCAGTCACTGTCTGATGACTTTTGATCACTCGGCAGCGCTCGTTCCGCACGCTTACACTTCAGTGCAATATACACCATTGAATTTATTGAACGTGTGTTAGAAACTTCCATCACATACTACGGGTAGCTACGGGTGTAGAAGCCACATGCAATAACTCGGTCAGCATCTTTTGCATGAAAGATAGAGCGCCAATTCAAGGGGATATTTTTTAGTTTCGTGTATTTCTGCCACAGAATTCTCAATACATGGAGGAGCTTATTTTCGGAAGTTTTATCATAACTGTCACGTGTTTACCCTACCACTACTGAATACTTAGTAGAATGCATATTTTAGTGACTTATACAACATACCAAATTCACTATCAGAAAATTTTAGAAAGTATAATCATGCCGGGTAGTTCGGGTAATAAATCAGGTTATTGACTTCCGCTGGGTTTATGGAGGGCCGGTTTGAAAGATAACTTTTTCTACAAGACACATTCAATCTCTTTTAATCGCACAGATCGGCTCAAGTTCGAAATACAGCCGACTCCCGATAACTCGAACCCTCGCTAACTCGAACCTCGCGCTAACTCGAACCAAAATCCATTTCCCCTGGATTTCCGTCATACATTCACTGTAATTTTACCTTCGGTAACTCGAACCCTCGATAACTCGAACTCCCGCTAACTCGAACCAATTTTCGTTTCCCCTCAGGTATTGGAGGTGGAAGAAACTGTCGGGGGGAGTGACGTGTCTGAGTTGTTGGATCAGGTGAATGTGGAAAATACCAGTTACGATCACTCAGTAAGCTATCTTTGGGCACGACTCAGTACAGAGGAGAGGGAAGAAGTTGTGAATGGGGACAATCCAGCAGACCTTGCCCAGTTCCATGGTATTTGCCCACAGCCACCAAAAAAAAGGCGGAAAGATGTAGACCCAATGAAAGCAAAAGTTAATGTAGCAGGGCATTCTGTCAGGACTCTCCAACGTCACATCCAGGCAACTAACTTCTCCAGGGACACTAAAATTCAGGTGGGTGAATGTCTTTATTGAAAATACATGTATAATTATAGTAATATCTCTCCACAGAATAGTACAGTAATGTTATCAAACTGTCTCTAAGACAATGTTGTGGTTTTATTTTACTCTTGTAAAATGTTTATATTTATTTTGATTTATTCCATGATCATGTTCAAATATTCCTGTAAATAGAAAATAAAATTTCTTATAAGAGATAAAATTGACCCACAACATCTGGCAACATCTATGGCTGATTGCCTTCAAAGTAAAGGTGATGTCTGCTAATTCCTCTCTTATACAGCATGTGCATAAGTTCTTTTCCTTTTTTTTTTTTTCATTTTCCCTGTCAGCACACTGTGCTAAAGAAAATAAAGGAGAGCAATACAAATATAATGGACGTTGGTGGATAAAAGCAGATGCCTGTGACTTGAGAAAGGGACTGAGGGATGAGTCGATGCGTCATGAATGGGCAGGAGATAGCGACTTAGGAGATGGGAAGCTGCAAGCACTATACCAGGACTACATGGCTAGAAGAACATTCTATAGCGGCTTAGGACTAAAGGATAGGCGTGTCAGTGTGAAAGAAGATCTACTACTAGTGATATCTGCTTTGGATGTAGATTTAAATTTTCTGAAGAGTGAAGAGAAAGCTGCCAAAGACAAATATGCTGCAAAGCAGCGACAGGCAAATGCTTCTGAAGACAGCATGTTTGCATTGGCTTGGGAGTGTGAATGCTTCCAGACTCTCATCAATGTCAACAAGGAACTCAAGTCGTCCTTATCCAGCTTACATTCAAGAATGTCTATGAGCCAGACATCTGGAAGTCCTGCCAGTGATCTAACCAGTCTGCGTGAAAGGCTTCTGCGCTATGCTCAGGACCTTTTCTCCAAGAAGAGGGAAGCTGCCTCTCATCTGATGGTGTTCATGATTGCCGATGAGAAACGTGACATGAAGCCCTATGCTGTTCCTGTGCGATTCATTCCCTATCACAGTGTAACTGATAAAAAACTACGAGAACTCTGTCAAGAGCTCAGGAGTGTCATGGTGAATCTGGGAATGGTTGTGGTTGGTGAGTGAACACATTATAATAATAATAGAGTGCTTTGCAATACTTGCATGTATGTGCCACTATGTGCCCTATATCTTTATGATGAAGAGAGATTAAATGTGGTGCATTTGTAGCTTTACAATACTGGCTATGTGGACAAAGTACTTCCACAATGTTATAAATGAATGTGTGTAGACTAACCCGCATAAAGTTTGTATTATTATAACTATGACAATTATGTCTTGGAGACTCGGCCTCCTACATGTATATACTTGTTTTGTGATTGTATAAATCAACAAACAATTGTGTATAGCGAGGTAACAATTTACACTGTATTTGTTCTTGTAACACAGTGTAAACACTAAACGAGATAAATATGAACAGGAGTGCTGTTTTTGGGAGATGTTAAAATAGAAAAGGATGTAACAATTGTTTTAAGAAACAGAAACAATGACTTTAGAAAGGAAATCATTTCAGTGCTTTTTTGTAGGCACAGTCACTGATGGGGAATTCAATTCTCTCCGCACTATGGGAGGAAAAAGGCCAATATCTATTATTCAGGTCATGATGGACGCCAAAGCAGAGGCTCGAAGCATTAATGTGAATACCATACGCAAGTACATCACACCAAAAAGGATTCAAGGTATTTTTTTTCTATCTTTTTGCTCATGTTCTCTTCTTCTCTTGCATGTGTGCAAGCTGGACTAACAACAAATGTAGCCCCATAAGCTTTCATTCTCAGTTGGAAAAGTGTAAGATGACGATCCATAAAAAACATCTACAGTCATTAAAAAAATAAGCAAACCTAATGATTAACCCTTTAAGCCCTGAGAGTGATCAGCATCAAATTTCTCCTTGTAATATCAATGCTTTGTAAAACATAGTGGTCATGAGAAGTATGGACATGATCACACAAGATGAATTTGCTTGATATTTTATCAACTTCTCCCCTCTACTTTTGCAGGAAATCAATAGGGGCGACAAATAAGAATTCAAATTTTGATCTTAGGGTTTAAAGGGTTAAGTTTCTGCCAAGAGATATAAATAAAAAGCATTTCTGTGTTCAATTTCATTTTTGGTTCTGCTTGAGAAAAATTATATAGGTTTTTTGTCTATGATCTTTATAGTTATTATTTTCAAACAGGTTCCCGTGGGACAGTTATTTCTGCACAGGCTTACCACCCAGCAGTGCCAGAGGAAGACATTGTATGGCTATATATGTTCATGAATGCAGATGGTAATCCAGTGCCATTTGAAAGAGCCATTCATGTTATGAAGCGGAGGCTGTTTCCAGCCCATTACGATCCCCGTCCATGGGACCCCAAAAGTAAGTTCTCCATCTTGTGTTTATATTTTTCTAATTAAGCGCAGTAGTATGTCAGAAGGTAAATCATGCGAAGAATCGGTTATAATTTGATATCACACACAGATACACAGATCCTTGCCTGACCAATATGAAAAAATGTGTATATTAACTAGGGTATCTAAAAGATAGTAATGCTGCGGCACATTCTGTTGATACTGGCAGTGAGACTTAAAAGAATCAAAAATGACATTGAATGTCCTATTTACATGTTGGAAAGTACTAGAATAATTATTATCAGTCTGTAGAAAGAACTCGTGGGAACGTTTTTTAGAAAATGATCAAGTGGTTATCAACTCTGGTTTTCCCACAGTAAATTGTAGGAAATAATAGAAATTGAGATTGTTTATCCAGATATTTAATATACGGTGCACGATATTTTCTCTGGAAACACAATACTTTTCTTGCTATTTGTTGCACTTTATTAAGTAACAGTTATTTAGCTATATATTTATAGAAAACAACACAAAAAACGGAAAAAAAAAAGAAAGTAAGAATAAATAATTCTTTAGGACTCGAACCCGGCACCTTCGACTCAACGCGACTACACCTAACCACTACACCACAGAGGCTGATTACGTAATTTCGGGGAAAAGTGTTTCATATGATTCCTTTTCTATGAAACTTCCGCCGGCAAGATGATCGCCAGCCGCATTAACCGAGCTATTAACAGTGAAAAAACAATGTAAACGCATATTCCATGGCAATGAATGAATGAAAGAACATAACTATGCTTTTCAAAACGCCGATACACGTCCTGGTCTGCAAAGTAGGACACAAATCGTATGTTTTGTTATCTCGATTTCCGCTGTTATTTTGAAGCGAATGGTCAAAATCACATCCATTTTCGGCTCATACAGTTTCTTAAGAATAGCATTGCATGACATTTTCTCACTTTCACATCACCTTCTAGCAAGCTGGAATTTGTATATCCCCCGTGTTGCGGAGTCGAAGAGTAAATGCTCATCTTCTCGTCAGGTTTAACACCTGGACGAGTCAAAGGCTCTTGAATTGAAATCCACTCGGCAAGTTAACCATCGTACTCATCTGAAAGACTCCTGCGTGTCTTAAAATTTGGTAAGACCTCTAACCGTGCTGTAGAACTGAGCAGCGAACGATGCACTACTTCCCCGTGTTTTTATTTGAGTTGTTCGTGGCGCAATGCACTCTGGTTAAATGCAATGCATTGTGGTAAAAAGTGTGGTTAAATGCAATGCATTGTGGTAAAAAGTGATGAATTCGAGAATTCGTCGCCCCTTATATATTTCCTTTAAATCCTGATTATGTTGCTGCTCGCTCCCTTCGGTCGCTCCGCAGCAAAAATGGACTAATCTTGATGTTGATTTATTTCCTTAGAGAAAGGAGAGGATACCAAGGACTGTCTTAAGTCTTTGATGGCAACATATTTGTTCCGCTACAAAGTAAGGAAAATGAAACAAGACATGGGTGTAGATTTCAGCAAAAATCTCTATCAGCCTGAGCAATGTGAATCTACTGGTGAATTTATACATGAGAGAGAAGATCACAACCATGTCCTAAAACGCATCACCGAATGTCTGCGTTCCGGAGAGATCCCAGGAGTAGATGTCCGCCACTTTGTGGAAGCCCTTCATGATGCTGAATCTGGTGAGTTAGTTATAATACACTTTTGTACACTCCACGATTTGCCAGTACTTCACATGTACATGTCTCATTAAAAAATCCTGAACATTTCATCTTCCTGGGAATGTTTTGTTTTATGGCGAACCATCATTTTTAATCTTTGATGCATTGTATAGTACTTCAACAAGCTTTTTCAGTACATAGAGAAGACTGTGTTAAACCTTGTTGTTGGAAGAAGTAACAGTTATATCACTGAGGTTAAAGGAGGTATACATCTGCTTGGTCATTCCAGGCCAATTTTGGTGGACCAATTTGAATCACCAAGTATCCCAAAATTTATGTGTAACTTTCATGGAGCTCACTAACTTGACGACTTTGGACATGCTGTTCATGCTCTCAAGGAACACCACCTGATGTTTTATTTTGGTTTTGATGGACAGTTTTTCTTTTGTTTCTTTGCTCATACATACATTCATACATTGTCATACATGAACCATACACAGGAACATAAAAATGTAGAATCTCAAGTATAAAGACAAAAAAATATTGAAATAAAAAATTACGGTGTGCATTAGTAAACCACAAATTGTATTATATTTTAAGCACACCATGGCATCCATCAATATATGAAGCAAGCTCTTTTTCAGTGCGACAGAAAATAAATTTAAAACTTTTTTTTTTAAACTTAGGTTTGACTTATGAGGCCTTGACAGGGAAGCAGAAACAGTCCGTTCCACACTGTGAGCAAGTTTTCTCGAATGGTGTCCTGGATTTCATGAAAAAAAATGGACATAGCTCAGAAGCACGTTTTGTTGAAGTTGTTCGAAACTGGCATAAAGCAGCTGATGGGAGGGGACTGTCAGAGGAGCAACGTTCCAGTTACAACAAAGACATGATCAATTTCTTGCTGGATGACTGGATGCCTTGGCACAAGTATGACCGAGACTTCTCGACATTAGATATTCTCCGACCAGTAAAGGGCATTCAGGGCCTAACAAGAGAGATAGTGGTCGCTTTGATAGCAAACTGTGAAAGCCTTGAACTTCGCAGAACCGAGTATGTACAGCGAGGTTTGCCCCCAGAGCATCCACGGGCAAGCAGCAGTGATGATGTGGAAGGGTTCATTGCTCATCTGCACGATCAGCTGGGTGATGTTTTTGATCATAAACAATTTTTGGAACAACAGCCAAAAATTTTGAATGAATTCAACAAGAAGATAGACCCTGAACTCCCCTTCTATTACTGGACAGGGCATCGACACCGCTTTTCTACTGCCCCTCTCCCATCATTCAATGAGCCCTCAGGGACAACAGAACGACTAGACCGGGTCGTACTATCACGAAGATCAGATCCAGGAGTTTTTGTACCAAATAGGGCCTCCTTGCCACAAAGAAACTCTTTAACAGTTAGAGCTTCTTTTCATAAAGCTCCAGAACAACTGCCACCCCTGCCAATGATATAGGAGTCAGTGAAAAGTGTAGCTGCATGTATTTAGAAGAAACTGCTGGAGGCTCAGTAATCATTGCATTATCTTTATTTGCTTTTTTAATATTGCTATAACAGTACTTTTCATAACAACAGAAAAGTTCCTCTGAGTTATAACAAGTGATTTTCCTCACTGTTCTCTTTTCAATCATTATCATTTTTATAGTTTACTATCATACAGGTATGTACATGTAAATGTACTATTAGTAATTGCCATTCTGAAACATGGGAAAGTATATGTTGTAGTTAATTTTTTATCCAAGGTAATTCCAAGGTAACTCCATTAGCATATATTACCATACCCAAAAACAAAAGAAAAAGAAAAATTAAAAAAAATTCGTTTTCATAGTAAATAGTTTTGTTTTTAGATGAATTGCCTGGCGCCTTTACCATTGTGTAAATGAGGCAAGTGGGCTTAGAGAGGTACTTGCCCAGTGAGGAAAATTAATTATCCAGGATAACCAAACTGGATTTATTTTTGCAGCCATGAGTGGCAATTTTCTTAATGGCTTAGGCTGTTCGAGTTCAAGAGCTCAAGATAAGTGCTGGAAATGACTGATATTAATACAACTTGGTCCTAGACCTGCTTTGAGATCTAGTGGTTTTACCGGAAAATAATTAATAAATTAAATGCTTTTTTTTTGGCCAAAGAAATGAAGCCTATTTTATTGTGCCTTTTTTGAAGCCTTTACAACCTTTTTGCTCCAGGGTCCTTTTTTTGAGATATTTAATGTTATATAATAACCAACTAGCAAATAGTTAACTCTGAAGCGAATGCGTGCAACATTAACTTTTATATTGCTATTCTCAATAAGGGGATGCAATTCTCTTGTCAACTCCCTGGTAATGTAACCAACCTTGTTCCAATCACTACCAATGTTGATATGGACAGCTATTGCATTTTCGTCATGTTCATTGTCAGGTTCTGGTTGCAGTTTAGCCACCACCTCTTGCTCCTCCTCCAAACATTCATACGCTTTTTTAAGGTGGGTTTGTCTATTTTTGTAAGCCACCCCAAGCACTTTAAAAGGAACAGTGTACTCTGTAGCATCAGTAGCATCCTCGTCACTTGAAGGGTCAGCATCTCCAGCATCAGACATTGTGCTACCTCTTTGCTCTGGTGGTTCAGACTGTCTGAATTCCCAGAGAATCAAAAACTGGACATTTTCAATTGCCAGATCACACCACTTTGTGCAGATCACTTTGTTCCCTGGATTTAATCTATCTTTGTCTTCCACTTTCAAAAGGGCTGGTTTTGCCACCCCCCCTCTGTTGTTGACAGTTACTTTCACAAACTCGATTGTCAACACAGGAAGTTCAGGGACAGTCCAGTTGATGCTTTGGTTTTCTGTAGTGTCAACTGTTAAAACCAGGTCTTTAGGCTGCCACAAACCCTTCTGGAAAAAAATCAAATTAAGTATTTAGCAAGGGAAAGAAACATCATTTTTAATTTGAATATGAAATGAGGACTTTGTACCAAATTTCTCATTTTGTCAATTGAGGATGCTATTTACATAAATTGTGTTACTGTAGTAATAATGGTTTGGAACTACAGCAGTTAAAAAGGCGCATGAAAATTTAAATGTAGTCTCCCTTCCAGCCAGCTTTTGGACATCACACAACATTTCCCAAAATGTTACGCGACATTCAAAAAATGGCTGCGAGGCAGACTAATTAGAATGTACACTGGGGTTGATTTAGGATAATCATATGATTTACCTGAACAGGTAGTGGGAAGATATTTCTAATGACTGTCTTGTCCTTTGGATCAACATTACCCACAGCAAGGTTCACAGTGTATTCATTTGACAGAGAACTGATAATAATGTTTGGTATTAAGGAAAATATACATTAACAACAAGACCTTTTGAGTTAAAAACCTCTTGTTGGAAGACAGAGAAGAGGGTCCATTAATGTTCACACCAAAGGTTTTACAGGCTTGTCTTCAATACACATAGCATGTCTTCACATAACATTAATGCATTGTTATTCGCCATTTGTACATCTCCGTAGTGCTCCATGTTTGTCCCCCAAAACTTTGTATAACCTTTGTGATATCTCCAGGGTATTAAAGTAGTCCCAAGAGAAATAAAAGACAATGCTTATACAAAATGTTGGGGCCAAACAAGGTGTATAATGGGAGATGTGCAAATGGAAAGTTAGGTACATTTTGAGCCTTAAAAGTACAGTTCTGGGTGTCTTAAGCAGTGACCCCTTATATCACATACCCATTACAGTCAAAGTGTATCCCAGTTCATAGTTACACGAAGGGAGACAAATAAACTCAATGGAATAAGTATTAAAAGTGGATACATCCCACATGAATTTAGGAATTCTGCATCTGGAGCTTCTTCCCATGGAGATAATGGGATGGTCGACACATCAGCAGGGTTGATCACTGTCTGATGCAGAAAAATGGCTTTGGCTTTTTGAAATCCAACACTGTAATCGATTGGGGCATATTTGTTATCCTGTAGAGTTGCCAAGAAATCTTCTTTCTCTATCACAAGCTTTTGGGCTGTGTGAATCCCAATACCCCGTACATTTGGAAGGTAGTCGCAACCTGCAGTTATGCACATGTTTAGGAAAGCATTCTGGGACGTGGACAAGTGGGCCAAGGCCCTTTCCAGCTTAATCACTTGACATACACCACTTAGCTGCAACTTGAACAAAACCTACAAAAAATTATAAGCAAAGAAGGGTATGGGATTTGCACATTCAATAATATATTACTTTTGTGTTTGGACATAAACAACTTGTGATGCAATTTTATTTTTAATTTTTTAAAGAAGGAAGTAATACTCAACAACTGGAGGCTCATGCTCACTAGTTTAATAGTTTAATAGAGCACTCTGGCATGGCTTAGATCATACCACAATACCCTAGCACCAACACTGCACTGCTTCTAAAATAAGGGTGGGTGGTTTGGTGTCTGGAAAATTTTGTTCTTAAATGCAAGATGGCCTTTATGTCAAGGGAGGGCCACAAACTCAAGAGGTGCATTTTGACCCTACAAGTCCCATCCTCCATGTATTGAGGGCCTGATTGCATGGTAGATCGGTTCTATTTACATTCTTTTTACCGTTTGGCATCCATACGCTAGAAGATCGGAATCTTCGGTAACTGCAATATCGGCATAGCCTTGCTTCATGAGGTAAGCTATTTGGGCATCTGACTCGTATGGAGCAACTACATAATCGACAGACTTTTGACGGCAAATCTGTGAAGAAATAAAAATACGACTTAAATAATTCGCCTTGTGATCGAACATAAAGACAACATCATACAGGATCTTAAAACGGACACGTTTAAAACAAAATCGAAACACTGTAGAACTCACTTCAATAAATCCACGCACATGATCATGGTTTATTTCTGCACCCGCAACAAGGGCCTTTCTTGCTTCTGTTAAATTGCCATTGCGCCGTAGCTCTTCGGCTTTCTCCATCTGTTTCTCTCTTTGCCTAAAAGAAGATTCATTTGCGGTTAAAGTTTGCAGACTTCCACCGTTTACAAAAGTAAGAAAAGAAACAAGCTTGTCGATGAAAAAAATAAAAATTGATATGTGAGACGATGCAAATTTTCTCACCTTGCACGATGTTCACGCTCTCTCTCTTTGCCCGGCAATAAAATTCCATCGAAGACAACTAATGGTTGAATCTTTTTGGACTTGAGCAGATCCAGGTAGGAACTACATATCTCTTTCGCCCTAGGATAAAAAACATTAACATTTGTACCACAAAAACTACAGAAAAACTTCCGAGCTGCATATCAGTTATACGGCTGAAATCGCACCTTCGCTCGTCTCCAAATCTCGATAAACTTGATGCGATTGCTTTATGAAGCCAACAGGAGGCATCAACCGCCGCGATAAGATCTCGGAAATCATCTAGGCTGCTCTCCTCTGTAACGTTCCTCAAAAAAGGCAGCAATGTTTTTATTCCCATTCTGTTCCAGCTGTAAGCTCTCTCGAGATGTTTACCCTACCATGTCACGATTGAAATGAGGCGAATTGAATTTTTTACCCATGAGCCTTTGTGGGTCGTGACGCACACCGCCTGCCCTCAGGTCATTTTCTGTATAATTTTACCCTCGATAACTCGAACCATGTTTTGAGCCTTTAAAAAGTCCGGAAAAAGCCGTCTACTGGCGTCCGAAACATTGAATTTTGGGCTTCCTATTGACGTGTTGTAGGAGTATAGTTTACTAGTGGAGGCTGATGTTGATTGTCACAGGCTAACGTGAAGCAAATTACTTCTCAAAACAGTAAAATGCGTGCTCTATTTAGGCTATGGTTTGTTACGTTACGTTCTGATTTATAATCTAGAAGTATCTTTTAATTTTCACTTGACATTTCTACAATTAATTGTGATTAAAATGTTCACTGTGCAGTAAAAACTGTTTCTTACCTTACTCTCGGCTATTTTCTTCGAGCTTCCCATGATAACTCGAACTCCCGATAACTCGAACTTTTTTTTAATTTCCCTTGAAGGTTCGAGTTATCGGTAGTCGACTGTATAACCATGAGCAGCATTGTTGCGTAATAACCTTCAAAATTTAAAGATTTGCAAGGACAAAAAAAAAGACATGTCATTGTTTCTCTTTGTGTAAGCTTCGTATGTGAAAGGATTTAAGGGACCGGTCATTATTTATGTGGGGGGGTGGGGGAAAAAATCATGGGGTGGGCCAGGCCTATTTTTTTTAGAGAAAAGGGGTGGGCCAGAAGAGAATTTCACGATGATTGGGGGTGGGTCATTGTGTGTTTTGCAAACAATCACACTCACTACAATTCATGTGGAAGATCTAAATAAATTCTAATGCAATGCTGGACATAAAATATAACACAACTGGATGTCACATGTAGCAATCCAACCTAAGTATGGAGAATCAAAGATGTGGGCACTAAATATCAATAAATAAACATAAGCCCTATTGAGAAGGCTTGCATGCTTCCTTTCCTTAATATAACTGTCTGGGAACTTTTACTACCTGAAGCGTGAACAGCTAGAAATCATTATTGGTTTCAATAATGGATTATTGAATTCATTATTCAATTTAGTGAAATCAAATTTTTCCAATTTTCAAATCAAAAACAGTTTGAAAATTCGTTTTTTAATTGAATTACTATTTTTTGTTTAATGACTTCAATAAAGAAGCAAATTTTTTAAACTGGTTTTGATTTGAATATTGCAAAACTTATTTTTTCAATAATCGATTAATGAAATCAATAAGCGTCAGTGTTGGTGAGGACAGTGATGAGAGTGACAGTGACAATGACCTTGTTTTGTGTGATGAAAGTGAAAGCGAAAGTGAATCAGATGATGACAGTCATACTGTAACAATACAAGAAGGCACATCAACAAGAAGTGGCCGCAGAGTTAAGGACACTGGTCCACAAGATATGCTGATTTCGTTCAGTGAACAGGAACTCCTTATAGAGGTATAGATTGAAGGAGGTTGGGGGTGGGTCACCTCTTATATAAAGTTATATGGGGGTGGGTCAAGAATTAACTAATGGGCTTGAAGGGGTGGGTCACGCTTTTTCTTTCATGCTAAAACAAAAAAAATCCCCCCCACCCCCCCACATAAATAATGACCGGTCCCTAAACGAAAATTGGCTAATCTCACTTTCAAGAAAGATAAGCTTTTCTCTTTCTTGTGTGGTCCCCGAGCCGATTTATGGCTACCCTCCAGGTGAAACGTACGGTGAGAGGGACGAGAAGCGAGGAGAGACTGGCTCAGACTGCTGTATTCGCAAGCTACATCTTGGACAAAATGAATGGAAAACCTAGACCCCCCACTCTCACCCCCAAATCAAGGATAGGAAAATGGCGCGTTTTTGCCCTTCGCGCGCCTTCATCCTTGATTTGGGGGGGATGGGGGTTTGCTGTTCCATTTTATTTTGTCCAAGATTGTAGAGGCGGGCTGATCGGGGCTTCCCGAGGTCTCGGCTGGAACAACCGGGATCTCGGCAACGGCCGGGCCAGCCCGCCATCTCATATCCCGGTCTCATATACAGTAAACACAACGAAAATTGTTTGAGGATGCAAGATATTAGCCTAGCTTGCCCGGTAACATGGCCAGCCCGGCTAACCGGACTGACTCAGAGCAAGGTACCGTAAAATTCCGAAAATAAGCCCCTCCATGTATAAGCCGCTCCAAATATAAGCCCCCCAAACTCGTAACACAAAATACACTCCGTTAAATCGCCCCTCTAAATATAAGCCTCCCCGGGGGCTTGTACTTGGAAATCGCCCTCAATTTTACAAAGTAAAACAAAGCAAAAACGATAAATTTTCTTCCAGCTATAAGGCTGACCCAATCGATTTTGAATCACAAACTTCCGTCCGTACATAAGCCCCTCCAAAAATATGCCTCTCAAAAAAGGCCTTTGAAAAATATAAGCCCCGGGGCTTATTTTCGGAATTTTACGGTAGCTTGCGTAGCAGGGCGCAAGAAGGAACGGGCGCGCTCGAGTGAGGGGACCCGGGTCAAGTAGTCACGTGACGGTTTTAGATTCTGAGAAAGCATGCAGGCTCTGAATGTCCTATATATACAGCTGTATGTATGTTTTTATGCTTCACAAACCTTTTTTCGCCACCGGGATTTGTGAGCTCACTGTGCACAGTCCTTCTTTATCCATAGAATTCGTCTGCACAAGGTCCTCGAAAAGTAAGTGTATTATATAAAAGGTAGCGTGATTTTTTATGTAAGCTTAAGCCCGATTGTCATGCGATAGTTGTGAAGTGGTCATACTCCGGAATTTCAAACTTGTCTTTGATCCCCTTGTGGCTTAAAACAGGTTTGTTAACCAGCTGATATTTACTCAGCAAAATATTTTGCGCTATAAGTTTTAGTTCATGAGCTTTTATGTTACAACGCTGTGGCTATATGGCCGGTAACCGGTCAAGGTTTTCAAAACACTAAATGGCCGGCAGTCCTATATTATCAGTGAATGTCACAAAATCGAAAGATTCTAACTAATCTAAACTATCACACCAATGATTTGAATAGCCTTATTCGACTGTTGGTAGAGAGGTAAAAGACTTAGGGGTTCAATTTTGAAAGTTTGAAGTACAACTTACAATACATTGTAATTGGAGAGCCAACCGATTTGATTCGAAATTGTGTAGAACACGTGCAATGTCGCCAGATTGCACCGTAAAACACGTTCTCGCGCGTGGCTTAAGGGAATTTTTCTTGCGACATTTCGACTTGTTTCCGATGCATGTTGTTACCTAGACCAGAACTCTTGAAACAGCACAAGAGAATCTGCAGCGAACACGAAAGTCTTGTGAATAATGAGGCACGTTGAAATAGGTAAACGAAAGCAAACGAGGGACCCGTCCTCTTTTCCTATAAAACTTGCAGTAAGTTCCGTATAAAACTTTTAAGTCCCGGAAAGCCAGTGGTCACTCGAAATGTTGAGCGCGTTATACAACGGAAATTGCGGTCTGAAGCCATGTTTTTAATGAGTGTTTCAAGGGCAAAGACTGTAGTGAACTGATGTTTAGTAAGAGATGTAACTCACGTTTTCCCCTCTCATCATTGGTGTTCGCAGCTTCATGTGCTATGCTCTAAAGGTATGTTGTTAAACGATTGCGAAACGACTAAGCACAAAATAATTCAGTTCGATTTCCACTTCCGCCTTGGTAAATTAGCCAGAAAGTGAAACTAGTTGAATATAAAAACGAGTCCGTTCCATTTGCTCTCACTCGCCGTGACCTTTGTAAAGCGAATGTAAATCTAGCAGAGAGGGATTTTTCTTAAACAGGTACCCATGAGATTGACTTTACCCTCTCGATAGTTTTGCGAATGCGGCTTCGCGAATTAACTGTTCAATTCTACTTACCCGTTTTACTACACCAAACTGTCAATCTTAAACTACCCAATAATCGTGGAAAACACAAGTGTATCTATATCAATCACAGGAATCTGGTGATCACTGCAACACACTGCTTACTGACCGGAGAAATATTAGGGAATCTGATGTTGCTTCAATCTCTTCCTAGAGTAACTAAATTAGTTCCCGGATCGCCTTAAGATGAATGACATTTTGGTTTTAGAGAACCTCAAAATCGATCGTTTGATGAGCCTCGTTGGACGATTCAGGTTATTCCATCTGATTACAAAATTCTAGTTATCGAAGGTGATCAAATCTGATTTCTCAGTAAATATATACATCTTCAAACGGGATGAAAATAATTTGTTGAATTACGCTTTTTGAAGTCTTGATCTCGATGGTGGTTTCGGTTTGCTGATTGTAAGAAACTTTAGTCTGACCCGGCAAGGGTTGAAGTGTTGAAAACGAGCTTATGAGAGAATAGCTTGAGCGAACAAAGATCAGTGGATCGTGATATAATCAACATTAACTTTGTTAAAATAAATTCATCAACTTCTCTTAAGCTATTGTCCACAAGTGAGAATCGGTTCTTGGTTTCAATAGTATCGGTCTCGTCAAGGGCCCCGGGTTTCATACTAAGCTGGGCTGAAAGATACCAGTTATATAAATACTTCATTTTTGTTACCCTGGTCTAGATTATTGGTCAGGAGTGCTTACTCATTTATTTGAGAAAACGTAGTTTGGGAGGTTCTTCAGTTAATTTATTATCCAAAGTAAAAGCCCTGGCCTCGGGGTTTCAGTGCAAGGCTTGAAATCCGGTAATGCAATGCCGAATGTCCGTGGCTTATATTCCTCTCGAGTGAAACCGAAGACTGAGACCGTGAAGCATAACTCACAATACAGTGTAACGAGAGAGCCAACCGATTTGATTCGAAATCGTGTGGTACATGAACAATGTCGCGAGATGGCACCGTAAAACACGTTCTCGCGCGTGTCTCAAGGGAATGCTTCTTGCATCATTTCGACTTGTTTCATGCATGTTGTTACCTATACCAGCACTCTTGAATGGACACAAGAGAATCTATAGCAAACACGGAAGTCTTGTATATAATGAAACACCTTGAAACAAGTAGAAAGCAAAATATTTGTGATCGAGTCCTCTTCTCTTCCTATAAAACTTGTAAGTTCCCGGAAAGACAGTGGCCACTCAAGATGTTGAGCGCGTTTTACGACGGAAGTCGTTGCCATAAGATACGCCAATTAATTTGTCAGCTGGAGAGCCAATAAACAACGAGACTTAGAAAATATTGAATTACGGTTTGAGGCCTTGTTTTTAATGAGTGTTTCAAGGGCAAAAGCTGGCAAAGGCTGCAGCAAACTGATGTTTAGTAGGAGGTGTAACTCCCGTTTTCGCTCTTTAACATTAGTGTTTGCAGCTTCATTTACTAAGGATTTGTGGATCAATTCAAGGCAATAGATAATCTAAAGGTATGTTGTTAAACGGTTGCAAAACGTCTAATTATTTTAAGCAAAAAAAATTCAATTCGATTTCCGCCTTGGTAAATTAGTCAGAAAAAGTGGAACTTGTTGAATGTATTTAAAAACGAGCCCGTTAAATTCGTTACACCTTTGTAAAGCGAATCTAAACCTAGCAGAGAGGGATTTTTCTTGACAGGTATCCATGAAATCGGCTGTACCCTCTCGATAGTTTTGTCAATGCCCAGCGGAATTAACTGCTCAATTCTACTTATAGGGAACGGATGACTGACATTTTGCTTTAATGGAACTTCAAACCCCACTATTTGATCTAGTTTTATGGTTTGGTAGTAGTCATGCTTCATTAAATTTTAGCCTCGTTGGTTCCTTTTCCTTTTGCGTTCCGTGTACGTTCCTTTTATTAATATGCAGAAGGGTCGAGTCCATGACGTCACCCATTGTTATAACCTAGGGAAAAAGTGCGTTACTCCATACTAATGAGGGTCTTCCTGCATAGTAATTTGGTATATGTTTACTAATGAGCGTCTCTCTACTATAATAGGCTTGCCTAGATTTGCCCGTTAAGTAAATAACTTGAGCCCGATTTATTCTATGAGAGCTGTCGTAATTTTTGTTGTAAACGTCGTTCCAGCATTAATCGTATTGTTTCAATTCAGTATTTATTTTTGAATTGTGATCACTCTACAGATTAATTAATTAATCAAGGCTGAGCGTATTTTTTTCTTTAACTAAATGTAATTTAATAATTGAATTATCTGCATTCATTAGGGTGTTGAAAATAATAGAAGTATTGTAGTTAGTGTCTTTGCACTCAAGGATATAGCTGAGGGGTAGGTGGTAGGGGAGGGGGTACTCCTTCTCACTGGTCCCCCCCGCTTGGAAAATGTTCTGTTGTCCCTGGCACTACTGTGTTGCTCACAGTGGAGGTCACACATTTTCAAATGTAAACTTCTAGCTTTTTTATTATTTTCATTCCTGACTCAAAAATATCCACAAAAGGAGGGATCATAACTCAAAAGTGTATTTCTGCAGTTTGTGTTCAACGTAAACAATGCATTCAAAAGTGCAAACCGCCTCTTTTGGCACTTTAATAAAGGAAGCCGCTGTTTACAAGATATCAAAAGCATTCTTATTGGCACACTCTTGGTACGTATATAACTATAGTTGATGTCAGGGGCTGGTCATTTATTACCTGTGCTGATGACTTTCTATTTCTGAACAGGTGTCATGGCTAAGCCACCTGTTATGGATAACAGCTATGTCCAACTTACCTTCAAGTGTGCTGACAATGAATTAGTTACACTGAAGCGAGCAAAGAAAGAATCTGGAGCTCTAACAGGGAAGAGTGTTGTGGTGTTGAAGCCCTGTGATGTTGTAGAAAGGGATGGCACGGTGTTCATGCCGAACACCATTGAAATGGCTCAACTTAAAAAATCAGAAAAAAGACAGTTTAAAACGAATGTGCAGATTTCCTCAAAGATGAATGAAATGGACATAAAGAGGATATTAGTGGAGATATTTCCCTTCCTTACTAATAAAAGGTGAATTGCTGAACTTTTAATAAAAACAGTCATGTGATATTTACTCATGAATGCAGTAAAAAATTTTGATAGTGTGATGGTATGAAATTCTAAGGAAATGGAATGAGCTCAAGGTGAGCAGTGAAAAGTGGATGAGAAGCAAGTCTTAGTGTCCCAACTCAGTTTGGCAAATTCTACTCCCACCTAGGTGTACAAACGAAGGGGTCTAGCTCCTGGACTTGTTGTCATGAACTTTCAATTTCTCCTTTTCATATTTCGGACTGTGTTTGTAATACGAAATACAGGGGATACTGGATATATATTCATCAACTTTAACAAGACTTGCAAAAACCATCTTTGACTTTTAAAATTTCAATCACAATTTTTTTCCTTTTTCACATGAAAAATTATTATTCTTTTTTATCTTTTATGTAGATTTTATTGTGCAGGAGCAGCTGACAATCGAACAAGGTTAGAATTCCACGGAGACCGTCGGATTTGGGATGGACGTCTTATAAAGCAGAAAATAAAGGGAAACTCCGCTCTTTACATTTACACTGATGAGGTATTGTCAGATAAGGTTATTATAATAATAAACTTAATCACTGTTTGCGTATCGGGATTAAATGGTATAGTAGTGTTACTGTTTGTCTAGTTAAGCTTTTTCGCCTTCATTGCAGTAACAACCCATCAGTGACCAATGTGATAACTATAGTCTCAGTCAAAATTGCTGGGACACTTTGCTGTCATCTTGCGCTCCCAATTTTGGTGTGCAGGATTTGGTGAGTTAACTGCGATAAACAACTTTGGGAGGACGAGGAAACGGGCCAGACGCAAGAAACAGCGTTGTGTAGGAGTTTCCCAACTATTTTTGTCCAAGACTGTAGCTGTACGTCATACTTGACAAAAAGAAGAGACTGATGGCACAAAATGCCTTAACTTCTCTCACTTACTGACATTTATTACACTGTTTACCTAGTACAGTACACAGTTCCACTTCTTATGTTCGCTACAACAACACTTTCCTTATGTACAGTTAACTCCACACCTTCTCCAGCAACGTAAATATAAACTAACATTACAACAACCCCCTAAAAACTTGCCAAGAAATCCTCCACACCGAGGATAATTCAAGTACAACATCGCAACATAAACTAGAAATACATATCTCGCAACAACCCTCGCGAAACTACGTTTTTTAGTAGGGCCACTAAAGTTAAGCCCTGTCGGGCGGGGTTAGGAACTGGATATGTAACCCACCGGAGTATAAAGAATTCCCAGCTAAATCCCAGGAGAAAAAGACAAGGTTTCGATGACAAAAAGCCAAACTAAAACGCACTTTGGAGAAACATATAGCGCGACATATTTTAAAAAGCAAACTCGTGAGGCACACTGAAAATTGCTCTTTTATCTCGATTTTCGCTCATATTTTGAAGCGACTAGCCCAAATTGATTCAATGTTTTCTGTAAAATACTTTTGCAGCCAATATTTCTAGCCAATAATTAAATAATTTCTTTTGTCTAATTTCACGCGAGTTCAACCCTGACTTGAGTGTCTCCTCGCGGGTTAAAACAATGGCTCACTGATTCCTCGCTCGGTCCTAGTGACCTTGTCTCGCGAGTTTGCGCTAGCAAGTAGCAGACATTAGGCGGACCGATGTAAATAGTTTCTCGCGAGTTTAACGCTTCTGTATCTGTGAGTATATGTTTCCTCGCGAGTTAAACACTACCTTTAGCAAAAAGTTAATCAGACTCACTAATTATAGATAAGTGACCCTATTTGAATGTAAAATACAATTATAATCTGCACGGTAATGTATCTTTTACCAGAGGGCTCCTTCACTGAGATCTCAGAATCTAATACTCCGTATCACGTTAAAAGAGCAGGAACGGCTCGGTTAGAAACAAGTACCGGTTCCAGACGAAATCTCCTGTTTACACGTACAAATTCTGTAATGTGCCCGACAGAAAAAGCCACGGTACTTGAGAGCCCCTTGGAACGGGTACTAGACTGTTTACACGTTGTTTTCTTCGAGACCGGTAACGATAGAGCCCGCGATAATTAAATAAAACTGCTTCGATTAGTTGTTCATATGCGCTTATACATACAGTATAGACTGTACGTATCTCCGACAATCATGGATGCAGGTTTACAAGCACTTTTCTGGTTTCTTCTAAAGAAGAGAACACGAAATTCATGTTTGACAGCGCGTGCGATTCGTCAAAGAAGTTCTTCTGAGAAAATGTACCGAATTAGGAGAAAAACAAGGCTTACGGGTCTCCTATTAACAGCCCTTGTATCGCACTTCACAGTCGAAAGGAGCTTCTGGCAAATTCCAAGAACAAGCGCTTGGTTTGATCTTACATACAGCACTTACTCTGACGATCAGTGGTATGCTAGCTTTCGAGTGTCGAAGAATACTTTCCAGTTTCTTCTTCTAACACGCATGTGACGTACGCTAAACAACTGACGTGGAGCACCACGGGCTCATAAAAAACGTAACAGAACGGTACCGAAAATAGGGCGAGCGTTTACACGTTGAAAAGAAAACAAAAATGTGGGTGCGGAACCGTTTTTTATCGGTTCCGTTCCGAAAGGGGTCCATAGCCGCCTATGGACCTTTTTAGGAACGGAACGGATACAACTGGAACGGGTCAAGTACCGTTTACACGTCGAATTTTGTCGGAGCCGTTCGTCTTTTTATCCGGGCCGTTCCAATTTTTTCGGTCGTGTAAACGGGCCTTAAATCCAATATGGCTTAAAAAGTATTTCTGCTTTTCTAGAGGTATCAACAGTAGATAAGGTTGTAGGACGAGATATTTTTGAATGGATGTTTTTTTTTATACCTTATAGAGTTAAGCGATTTTATTAGCATTTTTGGTTGCTGAAAAAGTATTGTAACCTATCATCATTGAATCCTTTAACCCTCGCAAGAAACCTGGGCTGGGTGGTTCTGAAGCAGGGATAAGATAACCCAGGGCTAGTAAAAAGTCACATTTGTGCCTTTTCCCCTGGTCGAAAATATATTTTCTATGTAGTTATTGGGTTGCAGTTCCCGAGCTCGTTTACTGGGCGATAAAAAGACACAGAGACAGAAATGATTTGGAGTAAAATTGGCTAAGGGCATGGCCCTAAGCCGATTTAATGAATAATCAATTTTCACGTGTTCAGATCGATTACATATCAATAAGATATTTCTTAGCTACAACAATCCAAAGTAGCTAAGAAAGACCAGCGGATAAAAATAAAAATTCTACTCGCCAGCAAAGATCTCCTGTATGATTCAGATATAAGAACAGAGAAAATTATCTGAAAATGCGTTTGAACAAAAGGAAAAAAAACCCGGCTTAAAATTTAACCCCGGGTTAGCGCTATTCGACTTTAAAGCCTGGATATTAGACATTCACGCTTTTGCGCGTGGGCTTATTTGTGGGGAATGGGGGTGGGTTTCGAGGCCAAATAAAGAAAACACGCATGTGGAAAGTCATTCGTAGTAAATATAAACTCAATGGTTCTTGCTGCTGTTGTTGTTGTTTACTTAATGCTCGGTGTCTGTAAACAGGTTGCATCTATGGCCCAATCACATGCTGTTGCAGGCTCTGTTCAACAGACCTTACAACAAAACGTCGATGAACCAGTTCCCCTAAAACGAAAGAAGAAGGACTCGAACGCAGATGGGCAAGCTGAGGGAAGAAATAGTATTCCATCAAAGAGTTCATTGCTACCGCATACAAATCTGCAGGGTATGGTATCCTTATCACTGACACCTCAGCTAAACAGTTTGAATATTACCAGTGCAGCTTCTGAGCAACAAAGAGGTCAACTTGGTCAGACAGCAGCTGGTGGACATGATGTGGCACATGTTCCTTTAGAAGCAGCGACAAGGCAAGGGCAAGGCAATGGTGTAGCTACAAGGGTGCAGGTTATTGCCTGCAACTCTACCGATCAATCAAAGCGGGGTTATGTTGTGAGTGCAGAGGTCGACCAATGTGCTGGAAAAAGTGGAAGTGTGAGCTATGCTACTGACGAATATCAGGAATACTCAGGAACGTCAGGATCAGACTTTGAGGTGAATTTGAAAGTTTTGACTGTGTTAAGCATTAGGACTAAACTTGACACTCTTCAAGAAATTCTGGGTGCTCACCATGGCGTAATATACTAAGTTCCGTTTCTGAATCTCGATTTCCCCCCGTCTATTACCATACTTTCAAGTATGGAAACAAATAACCAGAAACAAAAAGGAAGCATCTGATCTGTTTCTTTTTCTTAAAACCCTAAATTACTTTCATCCCTGTTTTAAATTACAGGTAATAATCTTTATTTTATACATACTGAGAAATACTCACCAAAAGGCTATGTCGTAAATTTTCGTTCGCAAATTAGTTATAGCCAATCAGAGGAGCGAACGATGGTTTTCACACGTGAAAAAAATGATACGTCCAATCAGAATCGCGAACGATGTTTTTTCACGTGTGAGAAAAATGATACGTCCAATCAGAAGCCACAGAGGTGTGTGAGTTTCGCGCCAAAATTCCCGCCTTTTATTGCAGCTTGCAGCGCCGCTTCGCACACAGAGAAAGGTTTTAATCAAAGAGTTTTTCACGCTAAAAAAGTGAAAAACATTTCGGCAATGGAGTGGAATAGTTTCGTTTGTTTCACTGTCGATAAAGAAAACGGTAGAGAGCCGGCGAAACAACAGCGGAAAGGGAAAAACAGAACGAGACGTAAGCTTTTGTTGTGCTTTTTGTGGGAGCCACTCGGCCTTTCATTTAAGCTTAAGCTTATATTGAAACCGGCCATTTTACTTAAATTCACTCATTTTCAATTGTGCATTGAGAACAAACAGTTAAGATTACTTATAGTTCTTGGATTACCTCATATCCTTACCGTCATTTATGTTTTTAACAAACCTTTTTACTAAAAAGCTGATACTTCGTTTTCGTTCTCATTTTGCGGTAAGTGTGTAGCGGCAAATTTTAGCATTTTTGAAAGATTTAAAATAAAAAGGCCACCAAAATGGTGAATATCTCAGTATGTATATTGTAGCGCGAGGCAATCCCCGCGGGTACCCCTCTAAGTAAGTCACGTGAGATGGCGTAATAACCATGTGCGAAGAAATGATTGTAAGACGAGTGAGTAGTAGATTAAACATGTGTTGTTCTCTTAACGCCGTGTCTTAACTGGGAATCGTGGCGTTACACTGGTGGCAGCGGTAAACAAAGACGAACTTCACGGATATATGTGTTCAATGGCGATATTTTCATGGTTTGCGTGACTGAGTTTCATCGCCCTCCGTTGTTTTTCATCCAAAGTCTCTTCGTGTGTTTGCTATCGTGGTCTCGCCCGTTTGCAATGGCGGAAAACTCACTTGTGGATTCAGGATTTAAAGGAATGAGTTGTTCAACGCCAGCTAATCCTTTTAAAGCGGGAAACCCATTTACATCAAAGTCTGTTTCATCTGTAGACTCATCAATGCATGTGGAGAGTCCAGGTAGGCGATTTCTATCAGCGAGCTTGTTTGCATCGCCGCTGGATCCGTCAGTACATGATAGCAGTGCAAGTCACCGATTTCGCTCCAAAAACCCGTTCGCATCGGAGAGTCAACAGGATACTTACTCCACTGATTTGTTTACACACCGCCCGAAGTTAAGCAAGCCTATTAAAAATCCTGCGGATTATGATGGTACTCAGTCGCTACGTGATTATTTGAAACACTTTGAGCGTTGCTCTGTTGTTAATGGTTGGAACCAAGAAGAAGCCGCTCTATTTCTTGCTGCAGGCCTTCGAGGAGAAGCCCAAAAGGTGCTTAATGGTATGTCTGATAGCGATTGTCGAACTTACGCCAAAATTGTTGAAAAATTGGAGCTTCGGTTTGGTGTTGAAAAGCAGCGTGAGTTACACCAAGTACGCCTTCATAACCGTCGCCAACTGGAAAACGAAAGTGTTCAAGCTCTTGCTGCAGATATTCGCTCTCTGTCAAGTTTAGCTTATCAGGACTTATCTCCGGTCACTCAAGAAAGATTTGCCGTCCAGCACTTCATTGATGCACTCAAGGATCGAGACGACAGGCTTAAATTACGTAGAGATAAACCTCGCACCTTAGATGACGCCCTGTCGCTGGCTTGTGAACTTGAGGCGTTTCGTCTCGTGGATGGAGACGAGCGGAGAAACCCTCTTCATGTTCGCTCTGTGGATGCAGTTGATAAAGAGCCTGATTTGCTTAAAGCTCAGCTGGATATGTTACGTTCTGACATTCGAGTGCAACAACAACGTCAGGAGACTCAGCAAGTTGCTATGCAACAGTTAGTTGAGCAGATACAGCAGCTCTCCAAGTCGCTCTCTTTGAACACCTCTGGTAGCCAACAGCGATTACCTCCTTCACGTTACTCCAACCGCAATGTTCAATGCTGGAATTGTAAAGAATTTGGCCATTATCGTCGTAACTGCCCAAAGTACAAGTCACTTGACCGAGCCAACCCGGGCTCGGGAAACGGCCGCAGGGTGTCGCCCACGGGCCAGGGGGATGCCTAAATGCGAGTGATGTTGGCCCCACAAGTGGTACTGATGTGAACAATGCATTCTCTCAGCAATTGCCAAACCAGGAAATGACATGTCCTAATACACCCATGGAACAGTCACATGTTAATGAAAAGTCACGAGGCCTTTACTTGCCAGGCTTTCTTGGAGGATCTCGTGTCATGTGGTTGATAGACACTGGTGCCGCACGTTCAGTTTTGTCGTTCGAGGTTTATAATTCTTTACCTGCTAGCGTTAAGTTCAGTTTGAGTTCAGAAAATTCTGCCATTGCTCTTGCTAATGGTCAACAAGCGAAAACTTATGGTGTGGGACATGTTGTCATGCGCCTTGGTAACAGCGAGTTTCAAATGCATGTAATTGTTGCCGAGATTGAGGATGAGGGCATTTTGGGTATGGACTTCCTGTCACAAGTTGATTCCCGTATTGACATTGCGACAAACCAACTGTCAATTAATGGCGAAGTGTTTGATTGTTCTGATTTCAAGAACCAACCCCTTAGTTCCAGATGTATGGTTCGACGGTCAACCATGATTGAACCTAACACTGAGGTGATTGTCCCAGTCCTTGTTCACAAGCGTTCATTTAACTTAGACCCACAGTCGTCTCAATTAGGCACGCGATTGTTAGAACCATGTCTGAACTCACATTTGCAACAAAAGGGACTTTATGTTGCAAGGACTCTGGTTGATGTTGCGGAGGACAGGGTGGTCCCCTTACGTGTTTTCAATGTTTCTAATGAAGTGTTTCATTTGGCTGCTGAGACTGTGATTGCCCTTGCTAAGCCAGTTACTGATGTCACCTCACTAGAGCTTAATCAAGAGAACCATGACGGTGCTATGGGCCAAGCTAGAGTAATAAATGAACATGTGTCACAAGAAGCAGTCGATATGACTCTACCGAAGGCCTTGCAGGAACTACTTGAGAGAAGCACAGATAATTTAACTGACAGTGAAACTGAGAGACTGCAGGGGTTGCTATTCAATTACCAGCATGTGTTCTCAATTTCAGACGGGGACTTAGGCACCACGCACATGGTCCAGCACAGAATCGATACGGGCAATGCTCTTCCAATCCGAATTCAACCCCGGCGAACTTCACCGTGGAAACATGATGAGATAGAACGACAAGTCACTAACCTTCTACAGCAGGGCAAGGTGATGGAATCGTCCAGCCCCTGGTCTTTTCCGGTTGTGCTAGCAACCAAAAAGGACGGTAGCCAAAGGCTGTGCGTGGACTACCGCCAGCTTAACGCAGTGACGATAAAGGATGCCTTCCACTTGCCTCGGGTTGATGATTCTCTTGCTGCTTTGAGTGGTTCCCGATGGTTCTCAACTTTGGATCTTGCCTCAGGTTATTGGCAAGTGGCGATGGATGCGGGCACCCAGGAGAAGGCAGCATTTGTAACTTCAAGCGGCCTGTATGAGTGGACCGTGATGCCTTTCGGCCTCTGCAACGCACCCAGCACCTTTGCCAGACTGATGGAACTTGTTTTGAAGGGCCTACATTGGAAGATTTGTTTGATCTATCTTGATGATGTGATAGTTATGGGACGCAGGTTTGAAGAGGAATTAGAGCGGTTGAAAGAGGTGTTCGAGCGACTAGCCAGGGCAGGACTAAAACTTAAGCCAAAGAAGTGTTTTCTCTTCCAGAAACGGGTTTCGTACCTCGGACATGTGGTCACGGAAGAAGGCATTGCTGCAGACCCTGAAAAGGTGGAGCAAGTTCGCACCTGGCCCACCCCAGAAAACAGCACGGAGGTCAAAAGTTTCCTTGGACTTGCCTCTTATTACCGCCGGTTCATCCCTGATTTCTCGACCATAGCTAAGCCGTTGTACAAGCTAACGGAAGCCAAGGCGGAATTTGCTTGGACAGAGCAATGTCAGCTGGCTTTTGACAGCCTGAAAGGTTTACTTACGTCCGGTAGAGTCCTAGCCTACCCTACTAGGGAGGGAAAGTTTGTGCTAGACACCGATGCGTCAGACCATGGCATTGGGGCAGTGTTGTCACAGTTTCAGGACGGGGTTGAAAAACCCATTGCGTTTGCAAGTCGGACATTGTCCAAGTCTGAAAGGAACTATTGTGTGACGCGTCGTGAGCTCTTGGCAATCGTTGAGTTTGTTAAGCAACACCGGCATTACCTACAAGGTACAAGATTCTGCATTCGAACTGATCATGCCCCTTTGCGTTTTGTTGTCCAGGCCAAAGATCCCGAGGGACAGCTTGCACGTTGGATTGATTACTTGAGTACTTTCGACTTCGAGATCCAGTATCGACCAGGACAGCGACATCTGAATGCTGATGTACTTTCCCGTAGACCATGTGATGTCCGTTGTAAGTGGTGTAAGGGTTGGAAGTCACAGGAGCGAGCGTCATCTGTTGATGTGGGTGTTCAGACCGTGATGCATGTCCCTTGCCAGGACATCAAACAACCTGTGAATTGTGAAGAACCTGTTGGTGCTCGTTGTGCCACTGTCAAGTTAGAACCAACCTGGACTTCAACTTTCGTGAGGGAACAACAGGAAGGTGACTTTGATCTCAAGGTTATTATTGGTTGGAAGGAAGCCGGCAAAGAAAAACCATTGTGGGAAGATGTGTCGCCTCAGAGTTGTGCTGTGAAGACCTTGTGGTCACAGTGGGACCGGCTGCTCTTCAGAAACCGTGTACTTTGCCGCAGATGGGAAAGTGACGGAGGTGATCAGATTATTGACCAGGTCATTCTTCCCGAGAGTCTTCGACAGGCTGCCCTTGAAGCTCACCATAGTCATACGACTGCAAGTCATCGTGGTATACGAAAGACCCTAGGCGCCCTTCAATCTCGTTATTACTGGCCAGGACTTACTTCAGCAGTTCACAGATTGGTCGCCAGGTGCCATGTCTGTGGGTCTAAGAAAACCTGGGGACGCAAACGTCGTGCTCCGTTAAAGCAGTACGTGGTGGGGGCTCCCATGGAACGAATCGCGATTGACATTCTTGGCCCACTGCCAGAAACCCCGCGAAAGAACAAATTTATACTCGTGGTTAGTGACTATTTCACTAAATGGACTGAGAGTTATCCAATACCCAACCAGGAGGCCACCACTGTTGCAGAGAAGCTTGTGAGCGAGTTCATTTGTCGCTTCGGTGTACCCCGTCAGCTTCATAGCGACCAAGGAACTAACTTTGAGTCAAGGGTGTTTGCTGAAGCCTGCAGGCTGTTAGACATTGAGAAGACCCGCACCACTCCCCTGCATCCCCAGTCTGACGGACAGGTGGAGCGTTTTAACAGAACCCTCATTGAAATGTTACGTGGGAAGATCCAGCAAGACCAGACAGACTGGGATCTACAACTTCCAACTTGCATGATGGCCTATCGTGGTGCTGTTCATGAGTCAACCGGGGTTTCACCTAACCTCTTGATGTTGGGTAGGGAACTGGACGTTCCCCTGGATGTCATAACTGAGAGACCGCCTGACGCATCACCACTCAAGACGGACTATGCACAAGCTGTTCAAAAGAGATTGGCTAGTGCGCATGATTTGGCCAGGCGTCATTTGAACAAGGCAGCTGTACGGCAGAAGCGGAACTATGACAAACGGCTTTCTGGGAGACCATTTGTTATTGGTGATTCTGTTTGGCTGCATAACGTTCGGAGGAAGAAGGGGAGAAACGCCAAACTTGACTGTCCTTGGGAAGGACCCTACCTTGTAATATCGGTGCTATCGGATGTGGTGTACCGTATTCAGAAGGGCCGAAAGGCCAAGCCTAAGGTCGTTCACTCAGACAGATTAAAGCCTTACCTGGGACCCCCACTGGAGAGATGGATTCCGAAAAGGCAGACGCGGTTACCAAGCCCAAGAGGAGAGGGGAGACAGACATCGGTTGTGGATTCAAATTGCGTCAACGAGGGACAGTCAGCTCCGGTTAACGTGAGAGAGAGAGCTGAGCGCGACGAAACGGAATCTACGGAAGCAGACAAGGATGATGTTCCCCCGAGACTCCAGAATGCTGATTTCATTGGGGATGATAGCGGTGACAAACCTGAGGATGTGAGGAAACCTAAGCCTCGTGCGAGATTGACGACCTCTGTTGCACATGACCTTAACCAGGCGGGTGTTGGCTGTCAAACAGCTGAGTCGACTGTACAAGGTTTACCTGGGATTTATTCAAGTGTTTGTGGGAGACCGTCAAGGCAGCGGAAGCCACCAAGTCGATTCGGAACTTGGGTGACTGATTAACCTGAAATGTTCAGGGACTGATTAGCATTATAGGACAGTCTAGGCAACTAGACAAATATAAGTTAATGCCTTTCATTACCTAAGAACTGTAGACGCTTGGCACGTTGATGAATGAACATTTGAGACTTGATCTGTTGCGTTTAATTGAAGTTGTTTTCGGAAACGATCTGCGAAATAGTGGACCAGCACTGGGACAGTGCTTAAGTAGGGGGGGAGTAGTGTAGCGCGAGGCAATCCCCGCGGGTACCCCTCTAAGTAAGTCACGTGAGATGGCGTAATAACCATGTGCGAAGAAATGATTGTAAGACGAGTGAGTAGTAGATTAAACATGTGTTGTTCTCTTAACGCCGTGTCTTAACTGGGAATCGTGGCGTTACAATATAATAAACACAATACCACATGGAAAGTGCTTTGTACGGTATTTAGGCACTCGTTGTTTTTGTATCAGAAATCTTACTCGTTCGCTGCGCTCACTCGTTCGATTTCTGATACGTCAACAACTCGTGCGTAAATAGTGAACTTACGCAACAGGACGGGAGAGGGAAGAAGACGGCAAACCTTGTGTGACAAGCGTGACAATAATTTTGTTTGAAATAACTTTTCGCCAAAATTCACTTTCCTTTAAACAGATCTTTTTGTAAAAGACCAGAAAACATTGATGTTAAGTGAAGATCACGACAAAACACGTAAGAAATAGCCTTGTCACGTTTATCACACACGAGCGTTCTGCCGTCCTCTTCTTCCTGCCGTCCTGTTTCGTAAACTCACTAATACCGTACGCCAGCACTTTCCATGAAGTATTCTCTATCTCCTTTTTTGTATTATTACATCTATATTTGTACACTTAAATCACGCATCCCGTCCTTTTTCGTTGTTGTTACTATTGTTCTCTACTGCATCTGAACTTTTGGGTACAAATCAGTGCCGGGTTTCCTCCCGAAGTCATAAACAGTAACTTACGCATCTAACCACTTTCCTCAAACTGATTCCTGCGGCACCGAAACTAAAATCTCTTTTTAAAACTTAGTCCAAGCCAACCTATACCAGTGCTTGTTTGTTTTCATAGTCTAACATCATCTCTCGAGAAGCTGAATTTATCATTAATGATTATCTCAGATTTTGTCGCAGTTAGTTTAATTGACATAATTGAAAGTTTTCTTGGTGTCGCTCAATTCAACCTGTAATCATTCTCGTGATTAAACAAATCGGACGATCGAGCAAAATGACTTTTATATGATTACAGACCGATGTTTTCTTTACTGAGTCCTATTTCCCGTTGTAAGTCAGTCTTGCTCTAGACCTATTACCATTATGAGCATGATTTGTTTAGTGCATTTAATGAAGCCATCTTCTGGTGACTTAAAAGCGTCTTGCAACAGTTAATATCACTGACAGTATTTAATTGTTTGTTTGTTACTTGTGTTGTTTATAGTCGCGATTATCAGACTCGGCGGTAGAGAGGCCTTCAGATTCGGGAATTGAAGGAAGTGGTAACCTCTTCGTCGACGACAGTAAGTTACGAGCACTGCAAATACTAATCTAATTAAGGTAGTCCTCCAACATTTGCCCATTGCTCGTTTCAGAATTAACGTTTTTTTTTTTTCAAGCACGTACTCTTCGATAAGCACTTAACATAAATCGGGCAATATATTTTTTGTATCTGTACATTTTTCCGTTCAGTTTATGTCAGTAATTAAGCTATTTCGTCTTGGGATAGCCATGTTCTCAGTTTTCTGCACTCCTACCAAAACAGCTATGCTGTCGCACGGTTGCCTGGAAACGAGGTTGGGATCGGATATGAGGGAGCTTAAGCAAATAATAGGGAGTTTAAGATACGGAGACTACGGACTACGAACTACGGCTGGACGAGCGTTGTCCTTTGTTTGTAGCACTGGGTTGCGTCGTTGAAATATAGAACGTTAAGATTGCACTACAGACAGTAGACCACGAGAGAAGAGGCGGACAGGGAAACAACACGCAAAGATTTTCTTGTTTTCATCACAGTTCACAAAAATGCAAGTTAGTTTTGCATGTGATCTTATCTTTAGAATAATGAACAAATTCTTCCATACTTGAAGGAAGCAATTACGTCGGGTGAAAATAGTGAACAAAGTTTTGGTTACACAGGTTTTATTTTGTGGCCCATGAATACTTATATCAAATATTAAAGAAATAGACAGAAATAGTGATAGCTCATTCATTAGATTTAGAGGATGGACTTCTTCGACTACTGATCTGATGTAGTTTGAAGTATTGAAACGCCGAGTTTCGATTGTCTCGAAGATGTTTACATCATTTTCATTCAGCAAATGCGATACAAAAACTCGTATAAACAAAGGTTACTCAAGTAGAAAGACACACTAATCAGTTCGAACAAAAATTGAAACTTTTCAAGTGCAAAGATAAAGTAAATTACCTGCATGATTTCTCTTCTCCTTGGCCGTCAATCTGAATTCTGCGTATAAACAGCTTTGAAGCTTATTTAAATATGAGCTTAGCTAGATAAAAATGTAGTCACAACAGTGGATTAAAAGCGTAAATCTGAGCAGAAATTAGACACAACTTACATACTTCGCTTCCCTCTCACTTAAAGCAGGTGAATTGAAAACTTTTTTACGAAAAGACGAGATTCTTGAATTACCGAGACGGCAAAATACGAGCAAAATGTTCTCCGTAGTCCCGACTACGCGAAACAGCTCAACAACTCACCGTAGCCGCAGGACTACGCGGGAAAAATGAAAAGTCACGTGGTTTTGATCATGCGCAGTAGCATGTTTAACCGTAGTCGTAGTCCTTAATCGCCGTATCTTAAACTCCCTAATAACGACGGTGACGGCTACGGCTACGAAAACGTCACTTAAGTAGTGAATTCGCGGTATCACGCAGAGTCGAGCAGTGACGGCAAAGAAATATACAAAACAAGCGTGATGCACGTGCAGAGTTGTTGTTTTACTAATCTAATCTTTTGCTTTTCTGCCGTCCTTGTTGACGTCGCTGTCGTTTTTCCTTAAGCTCTCTACTGGTGGCAAAATCCGTTCGGATTGATGGGATATTGCCAGCTTCGATCATCTTCCAAATTTGGTTAGCGCCAGCTGGTTATAAAGAGTCAGTCAGTAGATTTGACTCAGACAGAAACGGTGAAATATTTTTTCTTTGTTTCTGATTGGCTCAAATCCCCGACTTAAATATGTACGTACTTTATACCAAACTAGCGTTGACCAAATTCGGAAGACGTTTGCTTCATTTGCACTCCCAAAAAAGGGATGGAAACAAAGAAGGCCTGGGGACTAAGACCCGCATACTTTTTCAGAGCATACGAAAGCTGAATCCGGTATTGCTAAATGCTAGCAGAAATGTGTCGACGGTCCAGTTCGTCTTCACTGTATATATTTTAAGCAGTCATAGCGAACCCAATTTTGAAAATTATGTTTAAACAGAGGGCAAAAAGAGTTTATTAAAATGTTAATTTTGGCAAGCAAATTTGCACCTCGTCTAAAGAAACAATCACATTTTTCAAAGGGAAACGAAGTCTAAAGCGGGTTTGCATTTGTTCTTGAGGGTGGTTTATATAAAAAGCGTGCTGTGCATACGCCGATCTCGCGATGAAAATATAAAAAAAGTTTGACCTGAAAACTCGCACAAATTTACTTTACATACCCGTTCCTTCCACGTTCGAGACTAGAGAAATCTTCATGAAAAATGTTTCATCATTTTTTAAAAAAAATAACATTTTGAGCTTATTTTAATAACCGACATTTGTTCTATGCAAAATTTGAATTTAGTAACACGCATGTAAAATTTCATCCACTTCACTTCGCGACCCGCGGAAAGGTACTAGACCCACGACACCTCTGTTATTTAAGGATTATTTTCCACTATGGATTTTTCTTCTTTCTTGTAGCGGTTGACAATATCTGCCCTGAATCTGGCTCTGTAAAGGTAAATCTTTTTTTTAAAATAATAGTCTACCAAAGACCGTTTTTAGTAAAAACAACTACAACGCGGACTTTATTAGACGAAACACCCGCAGTAACACTGATTCCAACACTCAGACCACAACGTCAGCACTGGCCCTGTTACGACAGCGACTATACCGTACATCAGAGGCACCTCTGAAACTATCACACGTATAGTACAACCTTACGATATACGTGTTCCACACTTTACGACGACTACTTACTAATCTCAAGGACACTAAAGACAATCCGGAGGACAGACAAGGAGCCGACAAGTATGCAAGGTCAAATGCTGCGACTGCCAGGCCACTTACATTGGTGAAACCGGCAGAAATTTTAGCACGCGACTAACTGAACACAAACGAGCGACAAGAAAAAGGTGACCACAACAATCACATTGCTGATCACCATTTACAGACGAAACATCAAATCGACTGGAACTCTGCGACACATATTACGGGTCATCAAACGCTTTTGAAGATTACACATCGTTATAAAACCATTAGATAAAAAATAAACATACTAAATTCTTTATTATGTTGAAGCGTACAACTCTAGTAATCATAATTTAAACCGTCGACTTTGGCGCTTGTCAAAAGTGAGAACCGCCTAGTCGTATAGGTGATTTTTGAAATTTTGTTAACGGTTTCGCTAAAAGCCCACGCGTGCTTCGATCGTCTTGAATATTGAATGAGTGCAATTTGTATTGCAGAATTGTGAAATACTGCATTCTGTCCGATTTTCACCTTAGATGTGATGTATAAAAACTATAAAAAGTTGGTTTACACGTCACCAGACTTGTTGGCAAGATTTGGAAAGTACACTTGTCGAACGCAAAAAATTCGGCCTGATTTGTTTTCCAAAAATTTGTTTTCCAGGCCTAATCTACTGTGATCAAGAGCCATTATGGCTCTGCTATTTTTTGGGTGTACATATAAGGCTATCAACTCGATGCAAGGTTAAGTTCACCCTTATCTTGGACTGTTTGTAAATTATGTTTTTCTCTAAAATCACTTAAACTTTCCCTCAAAAATCACATGAATGTGCTCTAAAGTTAACTGATTTGTGGAATACAAGTTTATTGTTTGATTTAAATTATAAATTCGAGTTAATAGGAGCTTCGCTTTTAGCCCTAGCTAAATCTATTTATTATATGGCTGAGTCTGTTTCGCCATGCGATTAGTCAATTTGCGATCCGTAACTTGCTATACAAGCCAAAATTTTTAAAGAAAATACTCATTTTGGAGGTCTAAATCTCTTTACCTCGGAAAAAATGTTTAAATAAAGTTATAAGACGCCTGTCAACCTCGAGGACTTGGGTGTTGACTTTGGCCTTCAACATTTTAAACTGTGTTTATTTGTGAACGAAGGCGATGAAGAAACTAACTCGTAATCTTATCGAAGAGGATTCTAGTCAGTGTTTGAAAATCTTATCGTAGTACACGGTCAAGAAGACGAAAATCGACTGGGAGAGATTCGAGATGTTTTGCCTAAGAGAAAATGAGTAATTCCTTCAACAAATATGATAAAAACATACCTGCACTCGATCATCTTGACAAGCTTCTTTGCCATTTGCAGCGTTTTTTCAAAGACCAACGGAAGAAAGATAGAAGCGAGTTCGAGCCAGACACAATAATGTCCAGTTTTCAAAAGACTCCAGCGTCACATTAACAAGTGAATACTTACACAGGGGTGACAGGGGCGGATCTAGGGGGAGGGTGCAGGGGGTGCGCACCCCCCCCCCCCCCCTGAGATGACCTGCGGTTTTCTAATACAACTGGTATTCAGGAAAAAAACTATGTGGTTTATTGGTGTTGAAGTAGAGCAAGAGACGAGTGTACCCCCTCCTACAAAAAAGCCTGGATCCGCCCCTGTTACAGTTCTCTTAGTTTCCACCGAATATACTTTGAAATATATATGTTAACCATGAGGACTGGGATGTTGACTTTGCCTTTCCAAATTTTACCCTAGCTTTGTTCTAATGAGAACGAAGCTGTTGTAGAAACTGAATCGTAACCTTACCGAGGAAGAGAATTCTAGTCAGTGTTTAAAAATTTTAACGCAGATCACAATTGAAGACGAGAATGAACTGGCAGAAAGAGAAGTTTTCCCAAAAACAATTAACGAGCGAATCCTTTGACAATGAGAACAAACTTACCTTGAAATCTTTACACATTCGTGGTCGCTGTATAGCCTCTGTCTCTAGTTGACAGTGTTTGCCTTCGCTGTGCCGTTTCTCCTGCTGAATTTTATGTCGACGTTCTCGCTCTTGCGGAGTTTTGTTTGTAAATCTTTCTCAGCGAGGATTTTCAGCCACTTGTTGAATCCACCGTTGTTAAGTTTGCTGTTCTCTTTTAATTGCCTGAGATATTGGGTGGTGATTCACCGACCGTAAACATTGTTATAATTTACATATGAAAAAGCCCTCTTCATGAATAAAACTCGGAGCTTTGTCATCGATGGCAATCGGTTGCCCGGAAACCCATAATGCACTTTGACGTCACTTCTCTGGTTGACGTCAAGGCGGACACCAACCAAACTCGGTAGATTTACAGCCAAGAGAAAATCACGCTGGCCTTGCGATGCTTGTGTGATACACGCGCGCTTCGCGGGCGACAAGATTATAAATCTCGCTTCGCGAGGAATAATAATAATTATTATAAAAGTAAATTATAATGATCAGTAAAAAATTCTCCAGAATCCTTTGAGTTAATTTTTAAAAAGGTTTATAACTTTGACGATTTTATACGTAGAAGACTGTCAGACCACAATAAGATAACACTTGCCATAAAATATATTGCCATGTCACATCCAAGGTAATGACGTAATCAGTCACGTGACTATTTTTCCGAATTAGTTTTTTTCTTGCTGTGACAAGATTTCATTAACGAGTTAAAAACAAATAGCATATTTAAGGTTTTAGTTGCGTGGGGCATTTAAAATAACCAGTTGACGTCCGGCATTTAACATTTTAACTGGGTAATGAAATTGAGCGAAAAAGTCGGGAGACTAGGCCGAGGGCTGTAGACCGAGGGCTGCAGAGAGTCATCCTTTTATCAGACGGCAGAGAACATTTGCGGGAAAGTAAATGTTCTTCCTGATAATTTTTTTTCATGACAAAAAGAGGGGTATGAAGTCATCAGTCACGTTCAAAGCGTTTTGAATTTTTCAGTTGGTTTTTATTCTCTAAGTAATCACTATTCCATTTTAAAAGCAGAACACTCTTGAGACTTTTGTAAAATCCTTTTTCTATTAAACTGTTTTTTGTTTTCCCGAAATAAATGTTCAACGTTTGTTAATAAAGGAAAACTTTAATAACTAAAAGGATATCTTTGGCAGCCATGTTGTTTTTCTTCGTTCCGTGGAGAAAGGTGATATAGCAGCTCTTCTAACCCTAAAAGCCAAATGGTTTGCTACCCTAACCTAAAACAATGGAAATAATGATGAACAATGTTGCGTTAATGTTTTCCCCGACCGATGAAAAGACACCTTAGGCGCAGGGAGAGAATCGTACGGTCGTACAGTTCAGTCGATAGCCGCGCGATCGATAGTTCATACATTTGTTAAACGTCCCCCCTGCATGGACCAAGCCTGAAAGAGTATTAATAGGTTTATTGTGAGCTTTACGTCTAGGTTTGATCAATTAAAGATTTAATTCTACACGGAAATTTTAAAAAAAGAAGACGAAAAAGTCATCCTTGAAAACGGTCAATCACCATAAAGAAGGAATATATACCTCTTTTGAAGACGAATCGTCTGCGTTTACCGAGGTGGTCCAGTGGATAGAGGCGTTAGCTATTAGTTCTAACTGATTCTGGTGTCCGGGTTCGAATAGCCTTGAAGCAACTTTATAACTTATTTTTTAATTATTATTTTTAATCTCTTTTTTACTCCCTTTTTGATCTGGGTGGTGTATATAGCTAGTAATATAATGTTGTAAATTAAAAGCAAAGTTTACAGGAATATAAAAATGCGGTATGTATCAAAGTGTATCAACAACAACAACATTTTATTTCCTTTTTAAAAGAACAATATTTCAAACATTGACAACCCGCAGTTAGCATGGCTAATCGAGCCGGATTGTCAAAAATAAGAACAAAAATTTGCATTGCTCCTAGTAATATGACTGAAAGAAAAACTTATATGATATAGACTTTGTAATATAAACAGTTAGTTGAAGGAAATTATATATATACAATGATTATGGCTTACTTTATATCAACATCGTAGATATCAGTTATGATCTGACTGCTGCTTCGCTATTTTATTCAACAGAGTGGGTGAGTCAACATAACTGTCTTGGGAGTCGAAAATTTAAAAGAGGACATCTCAAATTTTTTGTTTAAAAGCAGTTCTCGGTAGTCTGCGTATTTCAAGTGGAAGGCAACTCCATACTTTTGATCAAAAAATTGCAATAGAATTACTCAGTTGGTTCGTGCGCGAATACTTGATATAAAAATTTTCCGACGTGGAGGCCTGGTATTGCGAGAGTGAATTGAACTACATCTGATAAAGTAATAGCAGATATTTTCTGGGGCAGAGTTTTTAGAGATATCATACATGAGATTCGACACTGCCTCAAAGTACAGCAAATTTAGAGGTAAAATTTTTGCGGAAACAAACAAAGGGACTCCATGGGCCCTGGGGTTAGAAAAATGCGTTATACATAAAGCACGTTTTTGAAGCAGTAATATTTTATTCAAATGTGACTGCGGAGCCTGTCCCCAGACAACTAGACCATAATTATGACAATAAGGAAACATTTAAGACTGATAGATGCTATGTAGCGTATGAAATGGAACGAAATGTCTCAAACGAGCTATAACCCTAATGACTTTGCTAAGTTTGGATGCTATGTAATCAACAGGGACCGCGGAGCAAGGTGAAAAGTGGGAGGGCTGCCAATTGAAAATAATTGTTTCTAATAAACGACCAACATACACGGTCAGTTCAGATTCAATGCAAGAAAAGACGCGATTACAATTTTAGGATGGAAAATGCTACACTGAAGTGATCTGAAAAATTTCTGACTATGGCCGGTCACTGCTCAAGTAATGTAATTCTTCTTGCCATCGAATATTTTATTGATTCGAAAGGAGGAAGACAAAATATAAAACTTTTATCAACTCAAGACAACTACTCACCTTCGTTTGGCTTGAAAAAGCTAGGAATTTTCTTCATTTCGTCTGATAAAACTGATAAAAAACTCTGCCGGAGCTGGAAGAACAAAACACGCTGCCGAACGAAGCGAAGGGGTGGCCAAGGCACGGCGTTTGATCAAGGGGCAAGTCGGCCCCAGGCACAATTACCGCGAAAAGCACAGGAGCCCCAAAAAATGCCTGGGGTTTGAAATTAAAGAAAATACAGGGAATATAGCGGAATATAGACGGAAAAAAACTTGTTTTAAGTTTTTTTTTTTATTTTAACTATTTTTCTTTTTAGCGCAAAAAGTGGGGGCGGGGGCGCGAAAAAGTGGTGGAGCCGCGGCCCAACCAGCCCCTCCCCCTCCGCGGTCCCAGATCAATGTGATGTTTCCAGGATAACTGATTATCAATTAATACAACCAGATATTTAAGATAATCTTTACATTTAAGTGGAGAATATCCATTTGTACTATTATCAGTCACCATTAAAGTAATATGATAATTTAGTTTTTTCTGACGGGGGCGGAAAGTAACGTAATTTGACTTTTTTACATTCAGAGTTATTTTTTTTATTTGCATCCAACCATTGACAAAATAATTTAAGTTCTCAGCACGTGTGCAACGACCGCGCTTGGCTGACTTCCGAATGCTCACCGAGATCTGATAATTTTGGTACGGTATAAGTACACTCAGCTGGCTGGAGACGTTACGTGACGGAAATCCCGTCTATTTTCTCATACTAAACTAGAAGTAATCATAGATTAATGAGTGCGTTCGAATTTTCTTAGCTCCAGATTAGCTTTTTTGTGTCGTCAAGCATTATTTCAAATCATGGAAGAGATTATGAATTAAAACGTAAACATTCTTTTCTTAAGAGATGCTCTTCGCGTATACAGCTTCAAAATATCTCACTCATTAACTCTTTACTCCTGTCTTATTCTCCCTCAAGCATGGTCGATAAAAATGTAAAATAGATCGTAAAAAGTTCTATGTTGTTAAAAAGATAAACATGTCACTACAAACTTCGAAAAAATGGTAGCCTCGAAGGTTACAAAGTCCTGGCTTCTTGCGTGACACAACTTGAAATGAAAACAATGATCATAGCAGCGACGGAAACATATTAGCTTTTTGCTAGATTACTGATGTCAGAGAACAGGACAGAATCTTTTGCAATTGTGCAAACTTTTCATCTCATGATTATTTTAAGTTCATGTACGTCAGTTTAACATATTTAAAACTTAAGCTTGCTTCAGCGAGCGAGATACTTACCATGCAAGATGGCCCGCGTAGATATATCAGACGTGAATGAAGCATTACAGTTGTAACAACAGCTTACTTTATCTCAGAATATATTTCGTGCGTAAAGAGGTTAAACTAGAAATATATAAATAGACTCAAACGCACGGGTAAACTTCTCACGGCACAAATGTTACCTGGTCTTTATTTGTGTGTTTCTACGAAGTTCCAGCTCGATTTGAACGGCATTGACCGAAAAAGGTGTAGCAGAATCATCAGTTCAGCGATAAAACCCGCTTAGAAAACAACTCCACAGTTCATTCTTTAGCCGAACTCAGAGGAGGAGCGAATAGTATCCCATGATGCACCTTGTTTCATGTTATATTATCACTGCGTACGTGACATATCATGATCACTACTCTTCAGCACGCGCGTAGTGAACATCGTAGTGCTCGATGTGTATGGTTTCCAAACATGTTTCGGTTCAGCAGCTTCTGCTTTTGAGAATATTGAGTTAGCAGATATTCATTGTGCTTTAAAGAAGAATTTCAACGTTACTTTGAAGGGTTACATGTGTTTCACTGGTCTGTCGAGAACTACTTGTGCGCTCGGTCGCAACTACAAACACAAAGTATGAGACTTGGCAACTGAAAGGTTCACCAGGAGAAACGAAACCATGACTGATCTAAAAAGTGGCTCCAACAAAACAGCCGCTACGCTGTGAAGGTAATTGCCAAAGGAGGATTTATTTCAGCATCGCGCTCAAAGGAGCTCAATTTACAACTGCAGTTACAAATAAAATTTAACCTATCGATGCGACAAACAATCCTCTGAATCTACCCGGTACTGACTCACGCAATCTCCAAGGAAATTTCCTGACCAGAATACTGATCTGTTCTTTTGAATAATTAAAGTTTCTGATATATATTTTTTTCAATTTCTGAGCAGGCTTGTTTAGCGTTGTACCTCGTTGTGCCGCTTGGATGCTGCGTGGCACCTTTGTCTGGGTTCCTATCACACTGAAACACACGGTAATATTTACCGCTCCTTGTTCTAATTAAAATAATTATAGTCAAATTCCTTTTAAAAATAACCACTATGAAAATACAAAGTGATTACTTCGGCATAAAGTGCTCTTGAAAGCGCCCAACAGATGTAGCCTTCAGCAGGCTTTACACATACAACACATATATTATCACACATGGCGTTGAAATGTGATAAAAGATACGAAATTTCCGCCATCTTTGCTCGATAAAAAAGTCTTCAAAATGTGGGTACTTCTGGGTACTTCTTAGCCTGTACAATATTCAGGACCTCAATTTGCCGGCGTGAGGACCACATTTGGAAGACTTTAACATATAATCCAAAAAATCGTAAATATTCATGACCTTGTTGTGGGTCACTGAACACTTTGTGATAAGAAGACTAAGTGAAACAATGAAAATAAATGTTTCTATGTTGTAATTTCGCTCTTAAGCTATTGCAAATCGGAGAAGTCATGTCAAATAACAAAATAATGCAATTTTCTTACTTTTACTGGAACACAAATGAGAAAAAAGGCGACGAGAAAACGACCTTATTTCACGATGGAATCTGCCATGACTGCGATATTGCGTAATGCATCTGGAAAAATGCATCATGGGATACTATTCGCTCCTCCTCTGAGCCGAACTCAAATATTCCCGTGTAATCATCTTGCTTGTTGACCTTGATGGAACTAGTGATGCACGTGATTGCCATATGACAATTGATTATGACGTAAAAAATAGTTGTGTGCGCATGTCCACCAGGTGAGCCCGCAATTTCTTTGGCCGGCTATTGGGCTTAAAATTCGTGCGCGCGCTTAATAATTATTCAAAATGGCGCAGATTTTGAACATCGCCCGTCCAAGTAACCAAAAATCTCGAATCTTCACGCCTGGCATGCACAGGTATCCCATCGACCACAGGATCCCCAAAGATTACGAAGCGTTCTCCTAACGTCGAACGCAATTATCATATCTCGGTGAACATTCGGAAGTCAGCCAAGTGCCGTCATTGCACACGTGCTGAACAAGAATGCTGTATCATGACAGACCAGAAACAATAGAAAACTCCCAAAGCACAAACTCAGCCAAAAGGCTAAAAATCTTCCATGTTTACTCAAGTTTGGGATTATAGAAGATCATGTCACATTTTTTCGATAACCATGAAATTCAGAATCCGGGTAGTAAGTTAATCAGTTGTGGCCCTGAAAAAATTTGAAGGAAAAAAATACGAATTTTTGATAAAATGCTTTTTTCGTGAGAAGGACTCTTTAACCCTGACAAATGTCAACAAATAGCTTAAACTATAATTTCTATATGTTTGCTTTGCTCGAAATCAAGCGCATTTACGCGGCCTAAAAGCTTTTTGCAGACTTGCAAGGGCCCATCTGTTATAAAGATCCCCAAAATAAAGGAATAAATCTCATAGTTTATTAGATATAATCGTGTAAAGTTTGCTTATCATTTTCACATAAATTATGACCTAAATTTGGAAACCGCTAAATTTCTCGCATTGGATCTTTGCGATTTTGGTGAAACTCTGTTCAACGCAAGGCACTAATGCGCACTATATGTAGCCGAGAGATTTTCACGAAAAAATGCCGGCAACAGCAGAATTTCGACTCAGACCCCAAAAAGGCGTGGCACTACAACCACGTGACATTTACTCCCATCGCAAAAACTTTATGCTATATTGTAGATTGATCTATATGTTATCCATGCTATATGTTAGGACTTACGATCAAAGTAAAGGTGGGGATACTAGACAGCTTCAAAGTAGGATTGTATCCTCATAAAATAACTGGGTCGAGTCACCTTAACTGACAGACGACCAATAACATTGCGACTTAATTGACTAATCAGGTCAATAATCAGAGTTTTATACCATTAACTGACGTGATACAGTTCACTTTGACTCTGAAGATGACTACCGCACAGGTTCGAAACATCAGTCACGGTCAACAACAGTCATATTCATATGGAGTCAGATTGGGGACATAAATTCAGGACTACGTTTACCTGGACGATCATACTCAGCCTATACTTCTAAAAGGCTTTTTTTTAGGTAAAATTAAAGAACAATCGAATTTTTTTATCTGGCGCCTGATTGTCAATGATTACTGGCAACGTTTCTTTTTAAGACGCGTCCTTTGATGGACACACTTATTTCCCCTGTATAAATGGCCTTTTCTTTAGTTGTGTTGTTGTTGTTGTTGTTGTTGTTGTTGTTTTTTTATATGCGGTACTGGTATCACAGGGTGTCCTAAAAGTTGGCTGCTCTTATTTCATGTGCCATAACGTTTGATCGAAACTTCATCTTTGCGTGTAATTTCTTAAAAATGGGATGTAGTGTGATGGGATGTACTGTGGAAGGCGCGAGATTTCTTCGAGGCTTGTCTGAGCCGTCTTTTCAGATCCTTTATGGTCCTAGGAGTCGAGTCTTTAAAGACAACTTCATGCTCCGCAGATTCTCCACTGGGTTTATATTTAGATGTTAAGTATCCGACAGTCAAAGTCTGTCCTTACCTAGCGTGCAGGAGGAACTTGGCTCCCTTGAGTCCCCAAAACAATATCATTTTTGGGATAAGGCAGCTGAAAGAAATATTTAGAACATTTCGTCCGAAAAAAAATGAAATAGTTCCATTCTTAAGCAGTAAGGTTTTTGTACTGCGTAGCAAATTTCAACGCAGCTGCACGTTACGTGGCGGTGATGAGCAGAGGTTTCTTTTGCCTTCAGCCTTCTGCCCTAGCTCCAGACGGTGTTTTCCCCCCAACAAGACCTTTGCTTGCTACCTGTTTTAAGAGCAGTCTCGTCGAATTTCTCCTTTTCTATTTAGCTTCCTTCATAATTTTTTTTAGCTGCCTCATTTAGGATTTTTGGGCTTCCTGTTCTTTTCTTTGTTTAAACGATTTGTTGCTCAAGTACAATCGTACTACATTACAGGCCTATAAAGTAGATAAACGATTTTTTTTAGATGTAAAACATCCTGTATTATTTTGTAAAGATGAAACCTCGTCTTATAAACCTTTGACGTTTTTTACTTATTTTTGGTTGCTATGTTCTGGGGTTTAAATGGTTATCAGTCTAAATCAAAAGAACATAAAATTAAGCCAATGATAAAATTAAACCTCAAGACCCATATACAATTCCGATCCCTTTTATGTTTTGGGTATATTTTTGTCCTTTATTAACTACGCCTACTATATTTGGCAAAGGGTGGATTCAGGTTCATCATTGAATTGCAAGAAGCGTTGCCAGACGAAGTAAAGAAGGGAGTCGCAATATTTGAAGGGGTTGCAGCTGTCACAGTAGACAAAAGGAATTCCTTGTTGCTATCTGGAACCGTCCCTCGTAAGTAATATTACACGTTTATTAAAATATGTATGGTTTAAAATTAACGTATTAGTATTCATTGAAGTTTCAGATTATCTCATCAAGGTTCAAAATAAAGAATTATCAGTTTGTGCTCCCACTAAATAAACGTTTGTAAAATTTTCCTCAGTTTAACTCACATGTCATTTGCACACTTGGCAAAATTTTTATATTTCTAATTTTAGTTAAGGCTCTCTTTCCGTCATTGTTGACGGATATTGGCAAACCAGTCCTTTTCAAAGCTGGAAAAATTGTATATAAAAAAGGAAGAGGCCATGTACATGCATGTTATGATTCATCGGTACGATCGATCTTTCTAACTAAAGAAATAACCAACATGAAAGATCGGGCCGATTATTGTGTTCACTACAAGTGACTCCTTACAAAATAGGACCGCTTCTATTTCCTTTACATTTTGTAGAATTTTTTAGTTGCTGTGTTTGTATAAATTCTAGAGGAGGGTGGATCAAGATTCGACAGATCCACTCGTCTTTATCTAGTGGAGCGAGGTATATAGCAACACTCATAGTTGCTCTACAAAAAGCTACAAAACCATACCAAAATTATTTGGTTTCACCTTATATTAATTATAGCTACCCATCAAAATGACATCACCCCGATGGATTAAAGTACGCTTTAGCATTGGGTATGGCATATGTATTTTGCTTATGCGTCTCTCATTTTCGTACTTTTTATTATCTTTCAGCTTCTCAGAAGGCTGGCGATGTGACGGTTACAGTGAGAACTGATTCTGGCCAATATATTGGATTTACCGTGTTCACATACGAAGACGATGTGAAAGAAATGGTGAAAAACATTGTAAAGGATGAAACACTTCAAATTAAGTTCTTTAAGGAGTATTACCGAGAGCTGGAAAAGAAAAACCTTCCAAGTGACTTCAGAAAGACAGAAGCCCTAGGTATACTGCATGTTCCACACCTCGGTAAAAGTAAAATAAAGTTTAGTCCTGTTTCGGGAATTTTTGCACCATATTGGCACTTAATTTCGCAGGTCTTTAATTTCGTGTCTTACGCGTTCAGTGTAAAAAAAGAATTCGCGAAATTGAATACCCATTTAGAAAATTCAAATCACAGTTAAAAAAAATGACTAACCTGTAATATAATTTATAGCAACGCATACGTATACAGGATATGTATCGAGAAATACTCACATTGTGAACTGATTTTACTGGTAAACTTCATTTTGTACTTTCTTTTGTGAAATAACGTTAATTTGCAAAGATTTCACACATGGATTAGAGAATATATACATGTACTCTCTTGTATATTATGTGTTTCTCTTGTTCAATTTTATTTAGAAATTTTTAAAAGTTCAATTTTTTTTTAATATAATGAAGTTGAAAGCGCTTAAATCGCGAAATTTAATGGGCTTTTTTCATATTTTCCTATTTAAATCGCGAAAAATAAAACCTCGTAAAATACTGTCTCGCCAAAATCGCGAAATAAGTACCCGCGAATTAAGTACCAATAAGGTTATTCATGTAAGTAGTTCGCTATTCTCACACGATCTTCTTATGCCGACGGAATAATGTTTTGCCACATGGCTTCTTGATTCACTTAGCTTGAAGTCCAAAGCGAAACAATAGCCCCCTTCCCTGTTATAAACTGGGCAACTTTCTTCTATCTTACACCGATTGCTTCTTACCAAGATGGTGACGTTGGAGGTGTCCAAAATTATTTACTGCCGCCCAGACAAATTTGACCAATCGGATTACAGGAAAATAACAATACATTCCGAGAAAGATATTTGTCAATCATAATTACCACGAAACGAAATAAACAACATGGATCGAAATCAACCAATTACAACCTACAGACTTGACCTCTTGAACAAGCTGAAGAGAAAGCAAGTGTTTCCCGAGAGGTCTATTTGTCAAGAGTGAGTGACCTAGGCGAAAAACGTAAACGGTAGTTATATTTTTGATCAACTTTACCTTTTAGTAAGTGGCCCGGGTTAGTAGCCGCACTGTAGCTGTGGGTAGTTTAGAATAGAAAAGTCGCTTATCAAAATGTTTGGATCGTTGTGGTCAGCAAAAAATAAATGAAAGTAAGACTAATGTCTGAGTTTAAAACTTGTCATAAAACGTGCAGAAAAAGTGGTAGCAATTTAGAAAAGCTTGCTCCCCAAATATGTGTTTTCCCGAAGACGTTGCGGAGATCATGTTTCCAAGACATGACCTCCCAAATTTTCGTGACTAAGTATGATATGATTCACCATAACTTGTTTCACTAACTTTCAGATTCATCGGTTGAAATGAAGCAAAAACAATCACTTGAACTACTTCAGCTGATGATTTACACAGCTGCTCAGACAAATGCTCAACGGTTTATTGAAATGGTCTTCAGTACCTCTGCTGGACAAGTTATTTTTAACTACTATAAGGACAGAACACCATTGCCTGAGGATGTCGCCCGTGCCAATGGCTATGAAAAATTAGCTCAGTACTTACAAGATGTGCACACAAGGTATTGTGGAAAATTGAATGTGTTCCATCCTTATGTATATTAAGGCTTGGCTCAGGAAAGAAAGCAATATAAAATAATTTTTTACATTCGATCAGTAATTGTGTAGCATACTAACAAGTCAAATGGTGGCAGTTTTGAGGAGGTATACTATTAGAGTGGGGGCATAACAAAATTTGAATGTTCAAAAGAAAGGCTTATTAGAGAGTTTACGATAATTCAGGGTATTTTTAATTTAAACTGAATCATTTCAGTAATTCAGTTAACATTTGTAAAACGTAGGAAATAGCATGCAGGCTCCACAAACTTTTACCTATTGGGTAGTATTTCTTGGTTAATTTAATTTGCATGATTCTGGTTGCCTACTTCAGTCACAATGTTTGATCGAGACTTTGGAAAATAGAAAGTGAAATTGCGTTTCCTGAGTTCATCCTCTTGTATGACACCTTACTATTAGTTAGGCTTGTAAGGTATATTCATATCTAGATAATTTTTGATAAACTGGTCTCGAGCAGCTAAATTGGTAAAACGAGGCTCTAAAACGAGTCTTCAGCAGGTTTTTTGGGCAGCCGAAGCATTAGTTTCACCAACATGAAAATGGAGTGCGGATATATCGTCTTGAAGAATTGACGGCGATGAGTCGATCATGACGACGCGGTGCACCTCAGCAAAGGCCGTTATGAGAATTTGTAGTTCCAGAGAAAATCCATACCCCATCTATGGAAGTTATTGGAAATAATATATATGGCGGGGAGGTGTCAGGTAGAGATCAAACTTCCAGAGTTCGGTATGTGAAGAGAGGTAGAAGTTCTTGTGAGATGTGTCCTTTTACGGTCCCTCTTTGGTGGTTTGGTGGTGTATAGATATTTTTCAAAATTACGAAATTAAGATGTGTGCTTTTGCTGTTAATACATTTCCTAGCTTCACGCAAAATGTTACTGCCCATCCTCAGCCGATGGTGCATTGCAGTACGTTTGATTGGCTGTTATGAGAATGTGCTGCTGCAGAGAACACCAATATCCCACCCACGGAGCGAATTGGAAATTCAGGTTGAGAGAAATCAGATAAAAATCAAAATCCAGATTCCAAGCATACCTTCCAAATGTTTCACATTTGTGTCACTCAGATCCACAATAATTTACTTTATCCTCAAATTTCACCGTCTGAATTTTTTACAAAAATACATTTTTTGTCGAAAATAGGTTTTCTATATTGTTTGTGGAACATACTTGCTAAAATTTATGTTTACTATTTTTGAATAGTTTGCAAAGTTTCTTTCCGTTATATTTACAGACTGTCTCTAGACAAAAATGCTCACTTCACTGTGATCGACTGGTTAGAACTTGTAGAAGCAGTGCAGAAACAATCTTGTAAGTAAACTAAAAGATATATTTAAAGCTTTAGGCTTATTTGCTAGTTTCTGTCGTCTTTGGACGTTCTTCTGGCAGTTTTTTCTTTCATGTTGTTTGTTTCTCGGTGATACAAACGAATCTTATGTAACCACTTGCCACGAAAAAGGGTTTCGGTCGATGTCATTTTTTGTGGTCGTAGACGACCTCCTTTGTGAAATTGCGTTTATTCGGTGCAATTAACTGTCCCCCAAAGGGAGAGGTGAATAGTGGCGAAAATTTGTTTTTATTAGTCTTTACCAAATCAGTCGTTTAAGAATGTACAAACTTTGTTTACACTTTAATTGACAGTGTTTCGGGAATTTATTTTTGAATGCATCTTCATGATTTTGTCTCATCAACTTCAGTAAGCATTACAAACGTGCATTTTCATTCTTTTTTTATGTTGAACTCGCGTTGATTATTAATAAATGATGTACACTAATTTTTTTTTCAGTGACAACTCAGGATGAGTCACCTGTTGGACTGGACCAGTCTGATGAAGATGACGATGATTCAAGTGATTACTTTGCTGATGCTGAAACGTCTTCATGTGGATCCTTTGACGATGCCCCTGAGTGGCTTGAAATTTCAGAAAAAAAGGGTAGGTTTGTGTGCCCTAAAAGGGCCTCCCCCAAATACATGTATGCCCAACCTCTCATTCTAACCACAGCAGCCTCTTCCAAAGGGTCATCGTTTTCTTTTTCTACCATGCAGTGAACAGAAATTCCCTTGTTTACCTTTCACCACGTTCATGTTCGTCGTAATTAGTTATTATTAGTTGTGTTTGAGAAAAATAACTTCTTCTGACATTAACTGTCATTTTTCTGTGACATTGTGACTATCAAGTGAGGAAAAGGAGCTACCTACGACGCATACTGAGCTCCGTTGGGGGATTGTTCTTTTTTAACTGCAACCACAATATCTCGGATTACACAATTCCTTCTCAATTTTATCGGGAACTTTTGTTACGGTGGTCGCAATTTCGTGAAACGTTTGCCACTGAAGAAGATTGGAAAACCATAATCTGGAATAACAAAGAAATAAAAGTAGAAAACAAGCCGGTTTATTATAAACATTGTGTTAATGCGAGAGTCATTTGCATTCGAGATCTTTTATTTGGCTGAACAGTACTGATTCTTAGAATCAACTGTCTAAAAAAATATGCAAAATAAATATTTTAGAATGGGCTGGCTTACGTAGGTCCATTCCATTATCGTTAAGAAGTTATGACAGGTATCCTTCCATAAACTCTCCAACATTTGTGGTGGGTGACAATAATTTTGATTTTACGAAAGGGAAATCAAAGGAATACTACACCTACTCATCAGAGAAAAAGGTAAACCGCCCAATATTATTCAAAAATTACAGAGTAACTTTCATTCTGAAGCAAATATTTAAGCTGCCACACTCTATCGTTGTCGAATCGTATGTTAAAGCCTTCCAGTACAAAGTAATTAACTCAATTCTTTACACAAATACAAAGTTGTATTAAATAGGTTTTAGAACAAATGATTTATCTTTCTGTGACAATCAACCCGAATCATTAACCTATTTGTTCTATCACTGCTCACGCTCTAGAAAGTTTTGGATTGAATTTGAACTATATTGGTGCCTTATTTCGAATCAACGAATTCGTCTCTACTTGGAAAATGTGCTCTTTGGAATTTTGACGGAAAATGCTCGCCCTTTACTTCAATTACTGCACTATTTTATAATTTTTGGAAAACCCTATTTGTGGGACTGTAGGAGCAAACAATTCCTTCCAAACATTCATGGATTTAGAGCCAAGATCATCGCTAAATATGAAATAGAAGAAAAAATCAGCAACAAAGAACTCTTTAAAAAGAAAGTGGATACTGACGCCTTATTTAAATAATTTAACAATTAATTTTGCTTTACTCTGGTAATGTCTATTGTTAAAGTGTTTTTTTTTGGAGTATTGTAAATGTAATTATTTATTGTGATTATCAATAAATCGAAATAAATATATTTTTTAAAAAAAGTGAGGAAAAGGAGAAATGCTTGCAGGCATTTTTTTTTCGTTGATCGTCCTTCTTCATCTTAGTTTATTATTATTTTTAAGAATCACTTAATTTTTTTCGCTAACAGAGCCTTGTGTACACGACGAAATTTCCAGTGAAGTGCAAATCACTAGTGAGAATAATGATCTTTCAGTGGCGTGTTCTTCGAAAGCATCATTCACCAAGAATGAGAGGATAATAAAAGGAGAGTCCACCAAAGGACAAACCACGAGGGATGACATCTGTTTTGTTGTGAAGCAAGGTTCTTCTTGTTTGGATAAAGGAAGAGAAACAGGAGAGTACTCAGAACTATCGAGTTCGCTGATTTGTGTTGCTGATTTACTTGAGATGTCCTGTGAGGACCTAAACAACGAGAATAGCATAAGTAAAGGTAAACTAAACCATGGCCAAGTCTAAAGGAATAGTGTAACTTCCAACCATGAAACTCGAAATTGTTCTTTAACAGCTTTTAAAACCTTTTGGCTTTATTCTACTTATAAAAAACCTGCAATGCATATTTCTATTGACTTTGACAATAAGCATTTAGTTTAATTGTTTTGAAACCACTGAATAATCGGTCAGTGTAAAACGTAGACTGCGGACTGCGGACTGCAGACTGCAGACTGCGGACCAGGGGTAACTAGGGGTAAAATGCAGACTGAGTGTAAAATGCAAATCTCTTTTGTTGTAAAACAAGGTTCTTCTTGTTTGGATAAAGGAGAAGAAAGAGAGATCTCAGAATTATCGAAGCCTCAGCGAATAACCAGTCTTCCTGAATTATTTGTTATGTCCTGTGAGGACCCTGGTGACTGAGACAATTTGATCATCAGTACATCTAGAAATAACATGGCTAATCAGCCTAAAGGTCCAGTACCACTTTCCTTTATTTTTCTTAACGGCTTTTATTAATAATAATTATAATAATAATAATAATAATAATAATAATAATAATAACAAAATGATTATTTTATACTTAGAAACAGGCTGATGTTTATATTTCTATTAACTTTAACAATAAGGAGACTTAAATGAATTTAGCAATTTTATGACTTGCATGCTGCTTTTTCTTGCTATGACCAGTATTTGTTGAGGTGATTCTAAGATGGAGAGAGATTTTACTTGCTTTTGTCTCTATTTTGTTAATTAACAATCACTGAAATTGTTTTCGCCAGCAGAGCCTTATATACACGACGTATTTTCCAATGAAGTGCCACCAATGGAGATAATTCTTAGTCGGAGTGATGATCTCTCAATGACGTCTTCGAAAGTATCATTCACCAAGAATGAGAAGATAGTAGAAGTAGAATCCACCAAGAGACAAACTACAAGTGAGGATAGAGCTTTTGCTATGAGGCAAGGTTCTTCCTGTTTGGAAAAAGGACAGGAAAGAGAGTTCTCGGAACTATTGAGGCCCCAGAAAATAAGCTGTCTACCTAAATTACTTGAGATGGCCTGTGAGGACCTAGACAGTGGGGATATCATTAGTTTACTTTAATAATATTAATTAGACTTTAACCAAAGGAGGATTATGCAGTCTTCCCATGATGCATTTCGCCGTAATATATTATCGAATTCGTTTGTGACGTCATCACTTTAAAGATGGATGAATTGAGTAAGCAACTCCATCAAGCTTCTTCCCTCCGGGAAGATACAGACGTGATTTATTTGCACTCCTGCGATTTGAATACCAAGTTCGACTGATTTACAGTACCTTTTTTTTACGGCTGAATGTGGTCTTCGGCCGATTCATTTTTATCAGTTCTTTGGTGGAGAGACGTTAGTATTTCTTACCGGCTAACAGTGGAATTGACCAATTATTTGGAATTTTGGGTAAACTCGACGGCGTGAGGTTGCTATTCATTGTACAGGTTATTGAGAAAGTTCAAAAGAAAGCTCAGTTTTCTTTTTGTGGGCAAAGGAAAGCTTTTCTTTATGAAATTGATTTTCGAGGAATTCAACCTTATTTTCTTCACAAGGAGCGCTTGGCCTGTCTGGTTTGAAATGCAACCCAGGCAGCGACGTTTTGGATAATTTTGAGGTACATTTCTTACTTTATGGTCAAGGAAATTACGTTTTTATATGGAAATTTATGTATTTATAAATGTTTGATAGACGTTTTATTCATTTTGGCATCGGTTTTTAAAGAAAAATTACAAAATGTGCCCCGATTGGAGATGGAGTGATTTTGTGTTGAATTTTGCAGTGTGCTCAGCCAATTTTACTTGCGTAAACGGATCCACGATCTAGTTGGTGTTCCGCAACCACATTTAAATTTTCCTACGAGCATCCCCTTCACTTTTATATGGGAGTCCTCCCGGGGATTGCCCACAACATCGGCACATAAACTTGGACGATTTTGGCGGCCACCTCGTTCTTCATATAGAGGACCAATTAAGAAAGGAATATTAGAAACAAGGACAGGCATGTAATTGGTTTGGAGATTGCGAAGGTCATATACCATCTATTTAGGATGGGATCACGTACGTATAAAATCGTAAAATCATTTCTAATATCTTTATCACTTGTTCCTTTATTTGTGATAAGATAACGAGAAAAGGGGCGATGGGTATTGTCGTAATCGTAATTTCAATGCAAGTTAAGACAGCGACCACAAACGTGTACAGAGGCAGCGACAAAATACTACAATTACATCGGAAATGAAACCGATGAAGAGAGGGAACACTGACTGCCGACGCTTCCAAAAGCAACGAGACTGGATCAGGCAAAGTTATCTTCTCTCGATATTTTTGACCAATTAGTTGGATTTTACTAAAACAATTATTGTTCTTGCCCTAATGGGCTATTGACTCAGAGCCCATCCGGGCTCGAGGAATAATAATAAATTGTTCATTAGTCATATTACTGAGAGCACTCAATTGTTTGGTATCATGGAGAATTCACCAACCGAATTTTCTATTGAAAGCCCAACGTGGAGAAATGCCTCTGAAATCGATAATCGCTAGAGGTGAGAACTGAGGCGAAGTCTGAATCCGGCATCGTCGAAGGTGAACATATATATAGCGTAAAGGTGAATGTGTGAAGGACCTTCCGCTGCCAAATGTAAATACTTCCACCTGTCACTAGACAGGGGAAGCATGGTTCTCGTTAATGTTATTTGTAAAACAAAAATGTTCGTTTAGAACACAACTGGAGTAGGTCGAATAGCCTTTTCCAGGCGTTCAGATTGTGGGGGCGACCCTCAGAGAGATGTGAGTAGGAAAAAGGGCGAGGGGGTGGGGTAGGGAGTCGACCCGCTCTACTACTAAGAAGGCCAACTACTGGGAGTCGAACAAATTACTGCCGGCCTAGACTATTAATACGAAGGTTGGTGGAAAAGTAAACTTAATCTTCTTTATGCTTAACCTATTTCCGAACCGTTTTCTTGTTGGTAAAGTAAAAAAAAAAACAGAAAAATTGTCATGTGTAGGATCATAAAGAATTTTTTTACCATCACAGCTGCCGGTGTCAAGTAATGCGAATTCGGATTCGGCATTAATATGTAAATTTGAGTCGAATCCTTCAATTCTGAATCACGTCGTGCCGCAAGTTTTATGGCATAACTTGACAAAATAGCTATAAATCTTTAACTAAAACAGGTTTTTAGTTTAGGTTTAAGTACCACATTGGAAAATTTTATGATGTTCTTGAGGCATTTATTCGTGCATTTTGCTTTCTTTATAATTGTGTTAGTGAAATAAAGACGACCAGTTTTTGCCGATTACCAAAAGATAATGCCTAAATGGTATTTAGAATTGGTATTTGGATGAGTGTGTTAAGTACCACAGCAGACTTGCGGAGCTGATCGCAGATAAGAAGGGACAAAGTTACTCAAGCGCAATTTCCTGGATAAGAGCTAAAGTATCTTTCGCCTTCGTACGCTCTGCGATACTATGCTTGAAAGGCTCAAGATCCAGAAGAAGACAGCTAGACTTGTTGACTCAGACCTACAGATCGAAAATATTAGAGCCTGCCCGAATTAATCTTTTTAAGGATCTTTTTTGTTTTCTTTTTTGTTTTTGTTGTTGTTGTTGTTGTTTTTTAAAGAATTAGGAATTTAGGAATACGAGATTTTATTCTTGTTAACTTGTTTTCTTTTTAATATCAGAGACGGATAATTCTCTTTTGTAATGACTTAATTTTAAAACTCTGGACTACCTGCAAGAGTCATTGACCACATCTGAGCCGCAAGGAATGTATTTGCGAAATCGTTATTGACACAGTGATTGCTATTTTTATGATTTATATAATTCTTAATGTTATATAGTGCTTAATTCTTACTTCAAATATGTCTGTTAATTATGTGCATATTTTTTTAAAAGTTCATTATTATTATTATTAGTCTCGCTTGCTTTAGCAAAGCGAGAATCTTAAAATGCAGTTCGGTTTTTTTTTTTTTCGGTGGGACCTAGTTTGTAGGTCCCGCGTTCCTAGCGAAGACCGTGGAAACTGGGGATAAGAATCGTGACGACTTTCATTGTATGGAAATGAGTCTCGTGATGAGCATGTGGTTTATTTTGGGGGATGACTGGAATAACGCGCAATGTTTATCATGTTTAAGTGCTTTTCTTCCATGCAAGAAATCAGACTTTGTCTTTTGCGTTAAAACAGGTTACGTTTCATGCTTATGACATAGTAAGCCGATAAAATCGTAAGTGCAAAACAGACATAACAAAAAGTAAAACTGTAAACTCTCTCTGATCTCTTGGTAATTTGGTTCTGACCTTCACGATCACGTACGAAAAAGTAAATACAGCTAAACGTGACAGAAAGAATAGTTTTGTAAAGACGTGTTCCGGGTCATGGTAGCGCAGAATCTGGGGATGAAAATCGACACGATGCTCTCAATCTCAGTGAACGCTTCGAAAAACAACGCGCCATTGTCCGAATGTTATGTTTTGGGACAAAAATTTGGAAAGATTAATGGATTATACGGTGATGTCGCTTACAAATCCACACACCATTCGTGGTAGACCCAAACTAAAAGATGTCGAGCGTTTTCGGAATGGTTCGTTCTGTCGTTTGAAAGCGTTGATAACTTTGAAAGAAGTGAATACATCAGATGTTGAAACAAGGAAGAATGTTCATGAGCAGAACTTCGATGATGAGGTAAAAAACAACAAGCAAATCGTCGTTAATTTACCTCTCGTGTTCAACAGCCTGATTCTTTTCCTTTTTTTATGATGCTGGATACTTAATTGTAACGAACAACTTGATATTTCGTACATCATTAATATTATTGTACAGGTGATGATAAATGTCGAGGAAACAAATCTTGGGCCGATTTTGGAATCTTTGAAACTCAAATGAAATTCAATGAAATTGCCTGATTTGACTAACCTGATCTAGAATTCTTATGTATTTGCGAAATACTGTAGGAAAACGGCATAAAAAAGAATTCAAATTCATTTTCGGCGACCGAAATTTACGGTTTCGAGACAGCACTTCCGTTTGCTGTCCACTTGCTTTCCACCGCAACAGATGATGACGGAAATGACGTACTAAGGTAAAAGTGTTCAAGATCAGAGCAATAAAAGAAGATGGTAAACCTACACGACTTTTACCTCATGCCAAAATGCTGCTCGTTCCAATAAAGTTTTTTTCGTCTGCTGGGTAGATTATGCTCTGGAAGGTTCTACATTTTCACTGAGTAAATGTTATTTTACCCGCATGTTTCACACTGAGAGATCATGACACACATCGATTTACTGTGGCTATTAGCGGGGAAGAGCGTTGCGTGACGACATTAAAAACGGCTGTGTAGCAGACTATTTTGAAGCATGATGGCGAAGCTTTTTATTACGGCTGAATGAGGGTTCCAATTTTCTCCAAAGTATCTTCTGGATCTGAATAACTAAGCGATTTTCTTTAGTCCATGAATGTAATGTTTTTGTGCAATGCTGTATCACGTTAAGCCCAACTCATTAGTTTTGTTTGGAAAGTCTTAAATTATTACGGGTAGTGATTTACACGTCGTGTGTACTGTTGCAATAAAACGTAATTCTGAGTAGAGCGGAGGTACAAGGCAACTGTAATATCGTCACGACTGAGCCATTCTTCGGTGGTTCCAACAATGTGATCTCTTGCGTCTTTGGCTGTTCTTTTTGCGACTGGGAAGTGGGAAGCCTTTACACAAGCGAAACCTGCTTAAAGACATCGAAGACTGTTGGCATGTACACAACAAATCTTCAGTCTTGAAAGATCTTCACTTCACTTAAAACTCTGTTGCCTTCGCATAGATCTCTAAGATCTTTAAAACTCCCTCCGCAGCTGATGTTTTGATTCTCGAATTAGCAGCGGTCTGTTGCTTTTGCGTTTCCGGTCTCATTCACTTCCGTCACCGAGAGATGCGATTCACAACGAACTAAGTCACGTGGTACAAGTATGCTCCCTTATCCTTTTTTTTACTCGCCACTTCGCGCTTCGGTCGCCCTTCTGGCGACGGTCTTCCGTCACCCTTCTGGCGACGGTCTTCCGTCACCCTTCGGACGACCTGCTGTGCACCAACGAGAATATAGCTTGCGGTTATTGATTTTCAAAATGGCGAACAACAAAGTCGATCTGGATCAGGTAAAAAGCAAAGAAATCCTTTACAGTAGATTCATTAAGATCCCATTGGGCTAATTAATCGTGCTAAGCGACAGGTATAAACATTTTTCGAGGTGAGACTTTAAATAATTAATTTATTTATTCACACGCAACTCCTCTGGACCCTGTGCAGTAGATTGAAATCATAATTCAACTTTTTCACTTGCTGTCGGTGACTCTGAGGAATTATGACGAACCCCTGGGGAGGACGACTCTGCATATGAAAGGCAAGGGGATGCTCGTCGGAAATTTTGAATTAAACCCCTACAAGAGATCGATCCGGGCGTAGCCCAAGCTTTTTTGACCCCTGAGAGACTATGTTACTGAAAACTCAGACAATACACGTATTTTTATATTTTTTCACATGCAACCCTAAACAAGACCTTCACGGCTAAATATAATACCGTTTTGCCCAGAACACCGTAAGTGAGACCAAAATCCGAAATTTACACCCCGGCCTAAGCAAGACGACGAGCATCCCAAGCCCTTTTATATGCGGAGCGCCCCCCCCCCCCCCCCCCCCCCCGAGTGACGAACGCTCGCGCTCTATTCGCCTCCTCACTTCTTATCTTATCTACAAACAAGCGAGACTCAACGCTACTTAGAGCGTTCCTGTTATTAAATCAAAAGCAGCTAAACCCCAAAGTGAGGAGCTGTTATATGTATCCCTGTCATTGCCAGTAGTTGATCTTCAATTTTAAAATAATGATGCTTTTTTGTGCGTTTAATCTTCCTTCCAGCAAATAAACTGATCATTTTTTTGAGGGAGGATTCTAGTTCTAAATATAATGTTTACTTTTATCATTGAAGGTGAAGGTGTCTTATTGTTTTAATCAAAACTTGCGCATTTAACATAATAATTTCTCATAAACTGAGAGCTCATTCAGAACGTTATTAGTGATCGTCCTAGAAACAGGCGCAGTTTTATGATTTATCATTTTCGTTTGCCGTTACGGGAGTACAACCCCACACGCAGCCAAGATAATTCTTGAAAATTATTATAATCATTATTATTATTGCTATTGTTGTTATTTCTAAGGAGAGTACCCTTCAACCTAATCTCACTGTTTACACCTCAGTTTTTTTTAGCAGCGTTGCATTATCTTAAGTGAGTGTAGGTTACTTGGATAATCATTGCCGTTTAGTAATACCGTCTAGGAGTCTTAGGAAATAGCCCCGTTCTACTTTTAAAGCAAAAGATCACAAAATTTTACGGTAATTAGTATATTTGAGGTCACGGTTTTGCGAATCTGGCGAATTTTGTTTTCTCTTCATGAATTACTTATGACTGAGAATAACTTTCAAACACCCTCAATTGACTCTCCTATAGTTGCATTAAATCAAGATAGAGAGTATTACTGTCACTGAAGTGATATAGGAAATAAACAAAAAAAGTGATACAGACTGACTGAGATGTGAAACTTTGATTGGGAAGGAATTTATATATCAGATTACATTCGTCTTCTCCTTGTAAGGACTAAGTTGACGAATTTTTGTTTTCTAACCACTGTTCCTTCTAACTGAATTGTCTCCAGGTACGGCTTTTTCAGCAATTAACACTCCCACCGCTCTTCATGAGACAGAGGAATCCCCGGCAAAGCGCAATCATCTTAAGAGAGGTGCATACAAAGAAGGACCGATAGTCGAACCATGGTTTGGGCTAGGATGGTTTGAGCTAGCAACTGATTGGCTACTACTAGTGCTTCCGATAATCACTGTTGTAATATTAATATTCTCAGGAACAACAATGCTGGTAATGCTGGTAAGCCAGTATATTAATATACTGATAATATATACTAGTAATAGTTGACACTACAGCTGCCCCTGCTCTGTATATTGTCGGTCAATAGCATTCTTGCTCCTTGTGTAGCTCTTTGAAATATACCGATTCATAATGAAGATGTTCACACATATTCCATACAATAGGTGAGATAAATACACGAAATAAACGCAAGGTTCCATGCACAGTTTCGGTTCGATTTACACAGTTTTGATCAAAACATTCTCAGTTTCGAGAATAGTTTATTCTAAACCATAAGAAAAGATTTAATTAGAAGTTTAATTTTTCGCTATTTCTATTTCACTTTTTACATTTAGTTCATTCTATTTGCCGGAAAGTAGGCCTTAGAAATTAAAAGGACGTTTGATCAATTCACGTGCGCGCATTCTAGTCTTATTTTAAACTTTATAGCGAAGGACATCTGCGAGCAGGGAATAAGTCAGCACAGAATTTGACGGTCGGCGAATTTCTGTAATTGTCCTTCGTTCTGCTAGTGGTAAGCTGGCCGTTGAATCATTCTTTCGTCTGGCTTGTTTTGGGCCGAGTCTTATTCCGGTCAAAGAAAGAGAAAGAGTGTCTGGCAAGGTTCAGCTGAAGGTTTCCAATCAAAGATTTGTGAACTCGTGTCTGGCAAACTCACTTAGTGTTAAAATATACACTCTTCTTGTTCAAGCAAATCGAGATTTTTTTCTATATTGACTGTATGACTGTATATTTCAACTGTAAGTACTTTCCTTAATACACGCGCGAGTTACTAGAGTGCCTCCTCGAAATCCCTGCGGGGGCAATAACGTCTTTACCGCGTGCTTTTTTTTTTGTTTTTGTTTTTTCGAACCGGCGAATGGGCCCTTTGCAGGAAACGGTCGCATAATAGAAAAAACACCTTACTGGATGGCAAACGACGCAGAGGGGCAAGAAAAACAAAGAGATTACGTCATTCAAAAAGCTAATATCCTTTCTTTTCAAGGTCCCACCATCAGGCTTTAATTTGTGCCAGCATGAGTTTTGGCATAATTCGTTATTACGCGCATAATTTTCCTCTATTTTCCGAAAAAAGCACTGGTAACATAATTTGCAATTTTGGTTAGTTTTGAAGCAAAAAAATTGTCAATTATTGATCATTCAACCAATTTGTTTGGCCAGAGATCAGTGTTACAGGCAAATATAAGTATTTTAATATTAATTTTTTGTCTGCTTATTGTCACCCAGGACCCTTTCCACAGGACACAACGTACGCGCAAAATTTGTTCGGTTGCGCAAGATAACGTCCGTGTTTTTATAGTTGTCGGTAGTTTCTTGGTTTTGTGGACGGGTTCAATTACCAAATTTGACGCAATACAAAGAGTGAAAAGACACTGAACAATACCCACACTACAACGTAAAAGTGAACCAAAGATGGTTTCCGCAACACAAAGAAACACCCTAGTTGTCAGACACTTTAGGCATTTTCACTGTCGCCAAGAAGTATTTTTGTCTCGCTTTCGCAGTTTTTCTTTCTTGTAAACAGCTCCTGTTAAGCGTTTCTCGAGGCCTTCACTTGTTTAATCTGAAATAATCTTACAACCGTTTTCAAAACCCGGCGCGTTATGTTGGGCAAGACAAAGAAAACAAGTTTCCCGTGACTTCATCCGTATGTCTGTTAAACAAATAGATTCCAAGTTGCCGTGCGTCTGTTATATCACAAATGACGTTAAAATGTGGTAAAAACAAAGATGTGGCACACGAGCCGCAAAATTTAACCGTACGCCACAAAAAGGAACCAGCTTCATCTAGCCTGGCCAAACAGGTTCTTGTATTTTATGTATTTAAAAAATGGCAAATTTCTCAGCACGCAGGTTCTTTAAACCACTAGTGTTCTTACAAGCGGGTAAGAAGTTAGGTCAAATTCTAATCAGTCGACATGAGGTGGACCATTATCGAGATTTTCGACGAGCCGCTATGTGAATCACTGACAAAACAATTTCCTGGGAACTTTCTTTTCATTTCCGCTTAGCCTGTTGAGCTTAAAACGTCTTCTGGCAGGTGAATTGGCCATAACGCCCGGTTCAGACACATGAGCCGAACCTGATACATTGAATTAACTGACAATTTGGAACGGCTCAGCAGTTCTTTGCGGCAAGCCCGGCCGGGAATTTCTACTTTGACAAGGCTTTGGTTCAGACACCGAACCTAATGCATAAATTAAGGTAACTTATTTTAACTCAGAGAGCATTTTCTCATTTTAAATTGAGTCCGCCTGGAATTGAGATCGGTGTCTGAATCAATTCACCCGGTCTAAATAACTTGGATCAGCCTTAATTCGAATAAGGTTCGGCTCATGTAAATTTCGGCGTTTGAACCGGGCCTAAGATGCTAAATCCAGTGACTCTTCAACTGACATTCTTTTTCAATTGGAAATCCCCTGTGACTTGTATTTCCTTTTCTCTCAAAACGACTTCTGGTAGGTAAATTGACCATAAAATACTACTTCCAGTGACTTTGTTCAATTTAACATTTTCTTCTAGTCGGCTACTAATTCTCCGTCCCAGCATCGTTGGAATTGTACGTCATGTATTCCGTGCTTCAAGTGCCCGCCCAGTTATGGTGTGAAAACTACGTGTGCAAAGAAACAAGAAACGGATTGTCGAGAATGTTGGCTTGGATATGATTACTCGAACACCACAGCAGTAAAATGTTGTATGGCGTAAGTTCTAATAGCAATAGTTGATGTAATACATGCTTCCCCCCCTCCCACCCCCTTGCCAAGACCCATTTTCATACAAACTGCTTTAGCTTAGCACTCGTGCTTTATTTTAAAAAGGTTTAGTTGACGAGGAATAAACCTGGATGGAAGCTTATGCGGCTCACTGAGATTTCTATATATTTCAAAACGAAGCTAAGTGCCCTTTCTTTTCTTTGTTTTACAGTATTTGCATGAAAATAAAAAATCATTTTCATATCAGTGGCTTTGTATTTAGCCTCGCTTTGAAGCAGAGGCTTGAGACAGCCCTGAAATGGCCTTTTATTGGTTGAGTTTTAGCCTGTGCCAAAAACAACTCGGCGGTGAAAGAGCTGAATAACGTCTGCGCATGTGCAGAGAGGGGAGAGGTCTGGGATCTAAACTAGAATCGTTTACAAAAGGATTTTTTAAGGTGGATTCTAAATATTTAAGTTTCCCATTTAAAGCAAAGGTAGATTATTTCATACTTCATTCAATTCTTGTTTATAGTTTTGTAATTTTTCTTATATTTTTGCTATGAACAAAAGAAGACGCACGAACGAAGCGTCTCTGCTAAGCGTCTCTGATCACGAATTTATACTGTAATAATAAACAGTTAACAAGAATAATAAATAATCACTGAAACAATATAAGTGGGTCTTATCCAAGAAAAAAATCTTCCAAATTCAGCTCAATGTAATGTCATTAAAATAATAAACTGATTTTGAGTACATTTTACACATTGGGCTTAAAAAGTGAAATGGTTATTTGGTATTTTTTCCTTTATCCTTTAAGAGAACCATAATAATTATTTAATTGTTTCTTTTAATATTAGAAGTAATTTAACTTATGTACAGTCCTCCCCTTACCAAAGAGAGAAATTACTGTTCATCTCAAATTACAAACTGTCTTCAAACTGACGTTTAAATTAAAGAAGTGAGAACTAAAGGAATAGCAATTTTACTATCAAGTGATGGCAAGACTTGGAAGCTGTTAGATGGAGATAAATGAGTGATCAATAAGACCCTTTACCAAAGAGCCAAAGAAAAATGACATAAATGCGATACAAAGTCTTATCAGAGGTCCAAACCCTCTTCACTCTCTAATAAAAGGCAGTCTTTATTATTATGGACCTTTGAAAGCTTTGAAAGCTTTGAAAGCATCTCAGCTCACAAGAGCTATTTTTTTGCATTTACCAGTATGCAACAATAATCAAAATTAATGTGAAAAGAGAAAATAGTCAAGTAACACAATTGATGGCTGCTGGTAAAAAAGTATCAATGACTTGAAGTTTTCTCAAAGCTTCATTACCAGGAGAAGCACAATCTGACTCTTTGTAAACTCTCTTTATTTCTTTTTTTATATTCTTTTTATTCTTTACTCTTTCTTAATTTTTGTCTTTGAAGTCTAGATCTTCATTCCTTGATTCTTCTTGCTTCAGTCAAACCTGTTATAAATATTAAACCTATAGTTAATACGAAAACTCACATGGAATTCAGTCAACTTTTGTTTTCTTTTTTCAAAACTTTACAAGCTTTAAACTTTAAAAGTGCAAAAAGTTCGGCTAGTACCTTTTTGTTCTAGAACAAGCCAGTACACAAACAAAATTAAGTGCTGAAGCTTAGTGTAAGAAAAGGCTTCTTTGATCGCACTAACATTTGTGTATGTTTAAAAGCTCTATAACTAAGCATAAATTATTGTGTCTGATGGCATCATTGCGCTCATTGCCCGCTTTCGTGCCACCAAGAAACGAACCACAAGAGTCATTGCTCGGCTATATTACAAAGATTTGCTCTTCTTCAAACGTAATAAGGTAATATAATATTAAGGTGGCTCCCTGGAGTATTTACTAATAACCCTAGCTATCTGGCATTCGTTACAGAACGAAATCTAGTTACTTTATCTTTGCGATTTGGTTCACGAAATTCACCGCTAAGTTTAGCCATGTAAAAAGGCTCCCTTATCAAGTTTCATTTTCTGGATTATGGCCGTTGCCATGGCAACATCGCATCCTTAAACAGGCAGTAATTTTGTCATTTTTGATCATTTTTTCTTAATATTTCTTATTTCCCTTGGTGAAATGTCTTTAAAATTTGCCACTCTATGTTAACGATATTGCTTAACATTTTAAAGTGGAAAAAACATGAGGTCGTTAAGACGGTTTCGTCAATATTTTGAAATTTGTAACTTTTCCTAAATGGAGGAGTTTAGCTCTTACAGATTTTAACAAGAAAAGGATAGTACAAAGGTACAGCAACTGTTAAGAAATGAGGCTATTTTTAAAAAAATTTACCGAAGGAAACGCGAGAAATTCACGGTTGATTAACTGGGCTGACGTCACAAAAAGCCGAAAAAAAAACGCCTGGTTCGAGGTCGTATGAGCAAAATAAGTGCGCGAGCCATCACGCTCGCATGCGCATAACGCACATAGCTGAAAACATGTGATTTCTTCGAAAAGTACGAAAGCCATTGTTAAAGCTTTTTATCAGTGTTATTACGGTGATATCTCGGCTGTTGAAAAAGGAGAGATAGCGGATTCAATTTTATACCAAACACTGGATGTTTTCTTCGAAATACTTAATCAGTGTAGCCAAAATTCGAGCCGTGGTGGTCACTACTCATGCGGATGGCGATCATCGGAGATGAAGATGGTGGTTTTGCAAGGATCGCGATAAGGCCTTCATTTCCTAATCTGCTTTACCGACTGTTTGCAGATCTTCAAATGCCAGCCCACTTCTGGATACTTTTTTAACCTTGTCCCCTTTAGGGATAATTTCGACGGCGAAATTTTTCTTTAAAAGTCTGCTGTAAAAGATGGCACCGATCTAAAAAGAGCACATCAGGTCCTCAGCTGCACGTACAAGACCGTAGTTCTCGACGGATAACCTACTATTGCTTTCGTCAAGGGTCAATCTGTGACTCAAAAATTATTTTTCATTGTGCAACAACATTTCCTAGTGCACCTTGTGCGTTAAAGAACTTCTGAAAAGGAAAAAGTACAAGGATGTTGGTTCGTCGATGGGAAGGTTCCTTCGATCAGGATTCAAGTTAAGTAGGAAACCTTTCTTCTGATAAGTTTTTTAAACAATGTGATAGAGTCGGCAAAACAAAAAAAATTTACACTTGCTGTAATCTTGCCTTAAAGCCGCTTCTAGAATTTCTTAATCAAATCAAATGTAAGAGAAATGAATTGACCGAGGAGCGCTGCCGGTGAAGACATTCTTCAGTGGTTGTTCGGGACTTGGGTCGATCTTTCAGATCTTTCCACTGACCGTGAACCAAAGGCCAGAAACAGTGACATTGCTTCCTTTAGGGTTAGTGTACTTATTTCTTTGTTTTCTTTGTAAAGCTTCCATTCACCATTTACTTCGACTATTTTACGTTTGTCTACTTTTGAAGCGAAAGAATTGATATCTTTGGAAAATTTTTGCTTTGTTTTTACATACAATTTACTCTTCTGGAGATTGATAGTGACTTGTAACCGGTATAATTTAACATTGTCTCCTCTCATAAATGTTTGACCTACACTAATCAAACTTTTTGCACAATGAGCTTCAACAGAAAGCTAATAAAGGTTTTTGGGGTGAATAGTTTGAAACTGAGAAGCCATGATTGTTTTATTTTTGCGTGGACGTCGCGCGGATTTTAAAGCTCGCGCCATACTAGTGCTCAGGCTGCGCACGGCCAATTTAATCTAGGGAGCCACCCTAAAGTAAATCGTTTACGTACCATTAAAGAAAAGTCGCCAAAACTCCAGCAATGCTCTTTTTCTCTCAGTCATCTTTCTGATAAAACTTAGGATCAAAACAATGAAAAACCTCGCGGAGAGGGTCAAAAGCGTTTTCCTTGATCCCTGGTTTACTTAAAATTCCTTAACAAGACTTGCACTTCTAACGTATTCGCAGAATTTCTCCTTTGTGAGTTTATCAGATGATTGTGCATCCCCCGTGCGGGTACGCTTTGTAAACAAGTGATGTCACGGACATGTGCAGTACGTTATTCAGCCCTGTCCTCGGCGGTCTTACAAGATTGGTAAACACTGGCGTTTAAGAAAACGACTTTATTGAGGGAACATGCCGAGGCTAATAAGGCGAGAATTTTCCCTAGTGTATAACCTTAAACCAACCATAAAATAAACCTCAAATCTGTTATTGAACCTCTTTCTCTCTCTATTTTATCAGCTTTATGCTGATCATAGCTTCTTCTTCTTCTTCGTCTTCTTCTTCTTCTAGACAGTAATTTCAAAGTAATAAACAACTGCAATAAATCTTTCCCCGCTAGGCGCAGTGGCTGTGCAGATGGAATTTACCTCGAACTGAGCGCTCATGTCCGGTTATGTACTAGACAATGGTCTACAAAGATGTTATCAGATCAAAGTAAGTATAGCAAAGAAACGGTTAGATTACGATAATTTTATTGTAATCCATAATATTTGTTTTAGTTTAAAATACTATTTTATGAGGCTAGCAGGTTTCAAACGATTAAATATAGCAAACGTTTTCAACTCATTGAGTCGACGGGCGGGGTAGGTTTTCTGGACTAATTAAGCCATCTCTAAGTCATTTTGTTTTGAGGGTATGAAGACTGTCCGTTCATTCATCTGGAAGTCGTCAAACATGAGGCACATTGTTCATCTGATTTCAAGACACAAGGAGTAACATAGCAAACACAAGAGCGAGTCTTTCCTCTAATGTCCAGATATAGAGATTAAGTAACATGTTCGATCGGGGAGGGGTGGGTAGTGAGTGCTAGTGGTAAGGGAGTGCAAAACCTGACGGGCGTAGAAGAATGAGAAATCATAATTAAACGCTTTTATCAATATGAATATCAGCAGTTGACTTTATCAGTGTTATTGTTCGTCCTTCCACTTAACAATTCGTTACTATTTCATTTTTACTCAAAAATGCAGGAGGGTACAGTATTTTTTACATATACTTGGCTAACACTATGTAAGTAACAACGGGTCAAACACTGACTATGATCCTCAGGATATTCTTTTCCACTGTAGGATGATCAATAAAACTGGCCAAAACTGAGATGCAGAAAATTAAAGTCATCTTACTGTGAAACTCACAAAACTGTGAACATCAGAAATATTCATGTAATGTTGTGTTGCGAGAAATAAGCCAATAAGGCTCGAGATAACTAAACCGCAAACAGCAACAGTAATTAAGCCCCGTGCAAACGGACGCAACATGGTTGGCCAACAACTCCCCCGGCTAACATTGTTGGATGTTACATGTTGCGTCCGTTTGCACACCTTGTTGCGTGTTGTTGGATGTTGTTGCGTGTTGTTGCGTAAAGTTTGAAACCTGTCAAACTTTTCAGCCGACAACTCCCAACATTTCTTTTGTTCCGCGATCGCCAAAGCGTAGCGCAACAATGTTGGATCCGTTTGCACAGCTCTTCCAGCACTGTTGGGGCCACGCACGCTCATTACGTATTGTTTACAAAGACTTATGGGTTGTACCCTCCCACGATGCACTGCAGGTCCCAACATTGTTGGGAGTTGTTGCATCCGTTTGCACACTACTGCCAACACGCACGCAACAACTCCTAGTATTGTTGGCACAACAATGTTGGGAGTTGTTGCGTCCGTTTGCACGCAGCCTTAGTTTGTAGTTTTGAGTTTTGCTCACGTATCCTGAACGTTATTGTGATTGGCCAGTACATAATTAACATTCCTGAAATTTTTCAGGTGTTTACGGTTTTGTGAGTTTGACAGTAAAACCCTATTGATAAAGATGTCAAAATATCGCGTATTACTTTTAACCCTTAGGACCCTTGGACAAAACGCGCGTGAAATTATTCCCTAATTTCACTCGTCACCATTTGATTACACATACTAATCAGGCTGTTTAAAAACGTTTGACGCACAACAAAAAACAGGTCATTTCCCGTTTTATCTGTTCTTGGTAAATAAGAAGCTTACCTTTACTTTAGATTCTTGATGGAGGAAGTCTATCCAGCCAACTGAAGTAATGCCTTTTCGTTAATTTTCACACTCAAATCATAGCGTGATTTGTCACGTAATGTTAGGGTCACGTGGCTACGTAACTCGTCGGCGGCGAAAATCATTGTGATAAACGAAATTCTGTTTCTCTCCAGAAAAAAATTCCCTAATTGCATGAGTTTTTCCTCCTTAAATTGTCCAAAAGGCTTACCACAGCGAGGAATTTGTATTGGTAATGAATCATCATTTTCACGGCATGGACTCCACCCTCCATATTTTCAGGCCCGGCCAGCATAGATGGGGAGAGGGTGGGGGGCAGTGGGATATCATATTTTTGAGAGTAGCCTGCAGTGCAGGCGTATTTTGGGCGGGCAAAAGCTGCTTGTTTATGTTCGTACTGTTGTAACCACCATTTTCTCCCCTCTTTTCGAGTTTCAACATGCGCTTTAGCGAGCAAAACATTCGTACGCCCGAAGAAAACGCCTGCACTGCAGGCTATTGTGAGAGTGGTCTCCAGAGCCCACCAATAAACCTGCTTTTTTCCTCATAAGATACCAATATAGCTAAAAATTGTAAAATGTTTGATACCGAATACCTGAAATTACCTTGAAAAAGAATACTATATACCTAATAAAGGTATTTCGGGACTGAGACAGACCGTCCAACAACCTCGTCCCCAGAGCGCTTTTCTCTGGCTTTGAAAGGCGCCATGGGGACGAGGTTGACCGTTTAACCATTTTTCTTTATCAAAAAACTAGCATTAGCGTCCAAGGACAAGGAGCGAACCGTTGGGGGTGGGGTAAGGCGTCATGCTCTCCAGAAACTCCATTTTTAGTGTTCTGAGACAACAATTTATTAAGTAAAAATGTTTGGTCAATCGATAGCTATTTTTTATGCGTTTTCAAACACTGAAGAATACTGTAAATATTAAATAAATAAATAAATATAAAATAAATAGATAAATGATGTTTTGACACGGGTTGACAAGGGCCCGCCTTTAGTAAATATTTCCATAGTGCTCATTCAGAGCTCACTGCGCCTGTCCTCAAGCCTAGTGACTCTAGCAAATTGTAAAGCTTCCAAAAGTATATTATTCTTAAAGCTCGCATTTGGACCCGCTCTGATCTATTTACTAGGCAGATGGACAGGAAGGGCGTTATATCAAGCCCCCCCCCCCCCCCCGGGGAGGATACTTTAGGAATTTCTGGGTGGGGATGTGCCGCTGGGACCCTAGAACCCTTAACCTATACCAGAGCTAGTTCAGCTGAATTTTGCTACCTTATACTAGAGTAAACTCCCCAAATCCCCCCTATCCTAGGGTAGCTGTTTTCCAGAAACTACTGAGGTCACTAGCACAGTAGTCTAGCCAAAACAAAACCTTATACCACAATCCCTAGTCCAGATAAAATCTTCAACCAACTGATCAGTTTCCTGAAAAATGATACCCTATTCTAGACCCAAACGCTCTGATTTATATATCCTATCCTAGAGTAAACTGCTTGAAAACCATACCCTTCACAGCGGCACATACCTATATAGCCCATATATGGCAGTACCCCCCCCCCCCCCCTCCCTGGAATCAAGCCACACAACAGTGTACTCTAGGACAGAACGTAAGAGAAAAACGTTTTTGTCGTACTAACTATTTTGGCCTCTTATGTGGGACATTCTAAGTTGACAGCATAAGGGATTAGAGACCAGGCATCACAGGCCACCCCACCAGATTCCTAATCATAATTGTTGCACATCCGATTTTACTTCATTAAGCAACAACTTTGAAAAAAGGAATTAAATTTTGCTGTAAACATTATGCTTTGCCAAACCCTAGAAAAGGACTCTCATGTGCAACAATTTACAATTAGAGACCTGGCGGGTTGGGGTAAAAGGGCTGGTAGGTCACCTCTCTAATCCTTTATACTGTGCGTGAACTTTAAAAAATTCACCGTATTTAGGGCTTTCCACAAGTTGCTCGAGATTTCCAAAAAGTTTCCTGTAATCTCTCAAAAATTTGCTCAAAAGTTGCTCAAAAAACAACCAAAATTGCTTTTTGTAACGAAAGTTGCTCATAAGTTGCTCGAAAAAACAAAAGCTTTTTTGGTCTGGTGCTAAAATATGCAAATTGTATAACAAAAGTATAGTAAGATTTCTAATTACATGTTTGTGCAATTTTGCGGCACAACCAGTGTTGCTAAATAACTTTGTCCTCAATTATAACCTAAAAATGTAATAAGCCAATAAAGTTATTGAATGGCCTTCTTCACCCGAGACACTAAAGTCAGTCGAGTGTGAAGCTTCGTCCACCATTTTGAATTTTCCGCTCTAAAAACCGCTGACCGGAAGCCCGGCTACTGTTATCTTGCCCCCATGATCTGCTCCAGGGGGGAGGATTTGGCTCCCTTTTTTATAGTAAATTCATAAATCGTCTACTAAAACATTGTGAAATATGGAAAAAAAGGCCAATTTAAGCACTTAAAGCTGCTCCGGTATCTCAGAATTAGAGGATAACTAGAGAAATTGCTCAGAATGCAAAAATATGCTCGAAATGAAAAAAAAATTGCTCGAAATACGAGAAGTTGCCAAAAAGTTGCCGTGCAACTTGTGGAAGGCCCTAACCATATAAGAGGCCAAAATGGTAATTCCAGAAACTGGTTTGAAATGAACGGATAAAAGAGGGTTCAAAAAATGTCTTACAACTGATGGGCCTACTGCTTACGTGATTTTTGAAAACTTTTTAAAGGAAGGGATTAATATAGCCTGCAAAGCAGGCGTATTATGCTGTGCGATCGATTTGCACTTTCGACTGACCGAGAGTTGGGACGAGTAAACAAATGATTCTAAGGGACGTTACTTGCCCCTCCTCACCGGGTCGCGTTAAAAAAACGTCTTCTCCGCAGTCTAGGATTTATAAAACAAGTGTTACCATGCCGGCACAAACTACTTTCTGCTTTTACAATTTAGGGACGTAGTCCTTGTTAGCGATGACCGCCTTCCAAGACTCTTAGACTGCGCTGGAAACTTGGACGGATACGAGAAATATTCAAGAGATAATAGATAGACTGATCTGTTCCGCTCTTGCAAAGACGTCACAAGGAGTTGTCCGTCGACCAATCACCGTACTGTTAGAGGCTGCTGACACTTCAAAAATGGAAAAACACTAGAGACAGAAACGTTCATTTGTTACTGGGCTGCCCCTTTCAGGGCAGCCCTCTTATAAATTCGGTTTTCGGTCGTCGGTGCAGAAAAACGGTCCCCCGGGGGAGGGAAGACACGAGGGTCTGGTACCAAGAAACGATGCTCTCACAAATGGTTTCATATGGTTTTCCCCTGCACGGACTCTAGCACGAATACCAACCAACCCCCCCCCCCCCTCCCCCCTTAGAAACCTAGAAGGCGTTGCGAACCTGTAGAAGGCTATTTGCGTTGTTCGAAGCGATTCGATCATAGGAGTCACTCTTTCAGTTTTGTCATTGTTCGAGTTTAAGTCAGTTGATGATGTTGGCGCTGGGAAACTCAGAGAAATGCTCATGTTACTTACAAATCCACACGCCGTTCACGACAGGTTCACGCTAAAAGATGGCTCTGAGCGTCAGGTTTGGAACGCCGCGGCCGTTTCGTGAACTCAAAGGGAGAATTATCGATCGATGTAGTACACGAGCAATTAATAAGCACAATTTATGAGCAAAGTATTTCACCAGTTGACGACACTATGGCTGAAGACTTGATTGTAAGCTGTCGTAGTCAGTGACGCGAACAACTCAGTTGCTGATGAATGTCAGATGTATCGTAATGTTACGAAATGGACGTCTATGAGCGAGGGACGTGACAACTTTGCCATGTTAGAAGACTGGCTTTTCCTTTAAATATTTCCTTCTATTTAATGCAACACACGCCACTTTGGAGGTCTAAATTTCGGATACTGAGGATAAGGAAGACACGGACAAAAATAGGAACTTTGAGAATTTTGCACACAAGTTCAAAGCTTCACCGGGACACACCCGGGAGCTTCACGAAGACCAACTTGAGGAAAATAGGAGCTATTACTGACGCGGTTTGGTGGCTGAGTAGAGCATACAAGTGTAGCCCAGGTCGAGATTTCAGGGGTTTGCTTTTGTCTATATCTGTATCTTGCTAAGCTTTTATCATTAAATTTGTACATGATCTTGTTCACACAATTCCGTGTTTTCGCCCATTCAGCAAGCACGATATATTAATGTCAGCATTAGCGAGTTTTAAAAAACATGCCTTTGTAAATTTTCAGCTTGCGTGATGTTTCTTGATGTTTCTTGTACCATTTTGTTGAGATGTAAACTGAAGTCACCGCAAAATGGGGACTTAAAAAAGAGTATAATCCATTTATCTCGAAACATAATATACATGACTTCCACGACCTTTATTTTCCTAAAGGTGTTTTGAATACGAACGAAGACAGTAAATGTGAGGGGAAAAAACAGTATGAACATGAATGAACCAAAGAGTTTTACTTAATATAAGGGTCAATTATTGTGCATTGAGATGCATTGCCTAAAAAGAAAGAGTTCGTGCACATGTGATCAGAAGTAAACTGGGGCACATAGTGCGTTACTTTCAGTCTATTTAATATCCAAGGACTGTGAATAGTGTTTCCATATTGTTTAGCTGGCACAAAAACTTCGGAGGAGTTATAAAGCGGCAAAATTATCTGCCACGAAGAAAAGTTAGTCATGGGTGAGACAAACAGCGGCCTCGAGCGAATTTTTAACTCGTATTGGTATCAGGTAAAAAATGTGTTAGCGGTCGTTTCATCTATTTACATTACTTAAAGTGCGTGCTGATGAAAGCAACGTACAAGCGAGAATTTTATCTCTTTGGTGTATTCCTTTAAGTTGGAGAAAAATACCAAGAGGAAAATTTTAAAGCTGAATATTTTTTATCTTGTGGAAAAAATAGTGCGTTTTCATTTAGACTGTAGACCGCATTTAGTATCGTCTGAGGGTTGCAGTCAGTGAGGCGCCTGCATCGGGATCAATGGGCAGTTGGCTGTCTGTTTTAGTAAACTTCTGGTTTTCTTACAATACAATATTTCTGTCTAGTGTAAATCAGCCCAGTGGCGAGAAGCTGACCCTGTCGCATTTTATACTCGTAGAACAACAATAAGTTTGGAATTTCCGGTTACGTCAAATTTGTCACGTTATACTGTCACGCTATATTTTGGGGGACAGAGGGATTGGGGGAGGGGTGCGTGGAAATAATGCAAATCGTTTCCTCCTTAAAATTAATGGCTAACTTTTTTCTTTTTATTCATAATGGTGGAATTTAAACTATACAGCCCCCACTTAAAAATGGTACTCATTTTTTTTTGTTACGAAAGTCTTTCAAAAGGGTACAATGTTCTGAATGTTTCAGTCTCACATGAGATTCTGTTTCACCCAATGGTCGGCGACAAGGTTTTATGGTAGCCTGAGTGTGTATAGCCGCCCCTTCCCCTCAGAAAAAATAACCCCTTGGCAGCCCAGTTATAATCGCCTTTCGGCGATTCTTCTTTATTGTGATTTATGTCGATACTTTGCGTTAAACTCCCGCGTTTGGGCGGGAATGTTGTGAAATATATATGGAATTTATTGTGCTGATATGTAATGTATTCACATTATGTAACTTGTATAAGAACATTTAAATATTCAAACTAAATCATTCAGTCCTCATCGGTCGAGCTAAGATCAACCTCATTTATAAAGGCTGTTATCGCGTACAAAAGTCTCTGGAATTGTGAACATAGCGATTGCAGATAACAATTCTTGCACTCTCTTTCGAGACATTAAAGCGCTCTATTTTGCACAAATTCTTAAAGCTTTCTCTCTTATTTTCAGATTGTGTTTTCGCTTTATCACACTATAATTTATTGTAGAATATTTTCATTTTTAAATCATTTCGCCCTGTTAAAGAGTGCAGATCAGGCGGTCGAAAGTTCGTGTTTAAACAAAAAGCCAGAGATTTTTTTTTGATATTTTAAAATTATTTGTTCGGCTGCCGCCCCTCTTTTTTAACCTTGTGAACGTTTTATGATTTCCCTTGTAGTTCTGACTAACTCACTAAGAGTTTTCCTCGTTACATTAAAGCAGCTTGCTAACCACCATTTGGTTATATCCTGTAGGTGATCATGTCTCTGATGAAGACACTCTCCCATTCGTGGTCAAGTATTACACATCCGAAGAGACAAAATGTACCTTTCAGTTGAGTAACGAAGACGACGGTGAGATCTATTCCCTCTTTCTTGACGCCCTTACCAAACGGGACACCAAGAAGTTTTGTAAATTTCTCAATCCTTTACCGGATTTGAAAAAAGAGCTGCAAGATTTCAACAAGACGCGCAGGGGATGGCAGTTCGAAACTGATGACGAAGCTTGGCTGCAAAAGGTACTTAATAAAATTAACAGCTCGGCCAAAGAACTTATTTGTCTTTACCAAGCACATGGAAAAATTACTTGCTTAGACGTAACAGTCCAAGACGATTTTGACCCCACAGGAGAACTTCAAAAAGTAGTAGAGACTAACGCTGCTGAGGTTTCCGATATCGAGTCTGAAGCTGGAGAGGATACAAGTATCGGAGAAGAGAAAGATGACTGTGTGTTAGATGAAAACCCTCCAAACGAAGGAAAAGAAATTGATGATGCGACTCGTTCAAATCCTGAAAACCCATGCTATTTTCCGACACAGATTGAAATGGCAGCAATCCTTAAGCAGCGCATAGAAGCCATAATGGATTGTTATCACGGAATCGCGAACCTCAGTGACGAATTTGATGATATTGACTTCACAGTGTACACAGCTCGCTACCGGATGCTTAGCGATCAGACCGAGCAAAGGCTCTGTCACCCAGACGCTGGTGTCCTATCGAAAGAGGAAGTGATGTTACACAAAGAGCGCAAAGGGAAGAAGAGGATATTTATGTATGGTCACGGAGAGGATGTTGACAAACACTTTGAACAGCTCAAGAAAGAGCTCCAAGAAAAGCCAAAAACCCTCTTCATCATTATTGCAGACGAATGCCACTGGGGAATCACTAAAGACAAGGACCAAAAGCCATCTGCACATAATCTGTTCATCAATAATTGGTGCGAGGAATCACCCAGAAATGTCGTTGTAGTTCAAATCTCCGCAACACCATTCAACCTACTAACTCAAGACTCTCGCCTTCCTGAAGTCCGCTGTCTTGTTCTCCATGACAAAGTCACTACGACTCGAAAAACGTACGAGGCAGGGGACCTCTTAGTCGAAGAAACCGAGCCTGAGATTGAAGAACGCGTAAAAGAAACGGCTAAGGAAGCAGAGCGTCACGTCGTCGACTGGTCGGAAGTCGAGGTAAAGAACTTTGAAAGGGGAATGCGGATGAAACTGAAGTCGACATTATCAGAGAAAGGTGTACGCTCTTCATGCCGTCAAGTCTCGCCAGATGCAAAGCTGGATGAATCGCCTGAAGAGGGTGATTATCTTTCTGCATACCTTCAAGTGTTGCCAGACTGTAACCTGCATATAACGCCAGGATATGAGGCCGATGCCACGGTTTTTGAGGTACATGGCAGCCACGGTATCGTCACAATTAAAGCCGTGGTAAGCGAAGAGCAAGTGTTAACCTTGACTAAAGACGAGAGCGGTTCTTTGAAGGCTATAGATAACCCGTCGATGCCAACACAGTTTAGAGTGAAGGTAGAATATGGCGTTGGAGTCGTTGCGTTTGTCTGCTCTGATGGATTAGATCTGTATTTGACGGTTAATGAACTTGACCAGGTTCAACTGCAACCAGCTAAAGTGGAAAGTAAAGGTGGAGTTGTCATCACGAAACCCATAAATGACTTGGGTGAAGTGTCTTTCGAGTTCTATATGGTACATTGTGGGCCAAAAGAAGTGGACATGGTTGGACGGCAGTATGTGAGCTTGAACTACTACCTTAGTACAATGAACAGCAAAGATCAAAAGATACGCCAAGACGAGTACTTCCAAAAAATTGTAAAGAATGCGAAAAAACAAGGGTTGTCGAAAATCGACTTCACGGTTGACGCCATGCTTTGCGCGGAGTACTCGTACTACGTTCTTCACATGAGCACATACGACAGCGATGACAAAGTGCGGCAGGCACTCACCGCCGGTATGGACAAATCTCCTTCTGCTCAGTTCTGTGAGACATTGAAGTCCTTTGTCAGAATTCTTACGAAAAACACAAGTTGCATTCATCACGAAGTATTTGAGTGGGTTCAAATAAACCTTTGCGAGAAGGTCAAGGACGATTTCAAGACGGACTGTGAGGCGCTACAAAAATTCAAATCATTGAATGATGATGGCCCAGAATCCAAGAAATGCAAAGAGGAGCTGGTCGATTCTTTTGTCGCCTGTTTGATGCATCTCTCGTCTCAGGAACTAGCAGAATTACGAGAGAAGTACGCTGATGTTAAACTTATCGAAGAAGAGCTAAAAGAGAACAACTGCGAGAAACTGGTGAAAATTTGGAATACCATTGTTCAGGAATCTGAAACAAATTGCCTAGTACAAAGTCTGATTCAAAGTGGCGAACAGGGCTCAGGCAAAATGAAAATTGTACGAGCTAAAAGCAGGAAAACCGCCGATCAATTTTTTTTCACTCTTTTTCAAGCTAGAAGACTAGCATCTAAAGAAGAGTGCTTTGAAATCATCAGAGATTATGGAAAATTTAACTTAAAGAGACTCATGACATCATCAAACACTTTTTTCCAGAAGCTTCAGCCAAGGAAATGCCAGTTTCAATTTGAGTGCCACTGTAGCGATCTTAAATTGCATCCAGGGCGCCCGAAGTGTGGTAATTGCCAACACGTGCACAAGCCAATCACCCAGTATGAAGACCTACAGAATCTTGCGTGTGTCCTCATCCTTGTCGATAAAGGGCGCATGGGTGACACATTTCCCGAAAGCTTTGATTGCCTGGACCTCCGCCTAAGCTACGATGAAGGTTCGCCGATAGTTCTTTCCACTGTCATCCAAGAACTGGGAAGAATGTGCCGTTACGCAAAGCTATCTACTGATGGATCCTTTGTTCAAAACGTTCCTTATGCGTTGGTTGGAGCGCAGTTGTTTAAAAGGCTTAAAATGTCCTTGGACTTGTCCCCTGCAGTAAGAGCCATTTCTTGTACTACAGTCGATAGGTACATGAAAAACAGCAAGAGCAAACGTAAGCATTCCACTTCGCTTCGTTGGTCGAAATTCCAAGCCGATAAGGAAAGCTATGATTACCAAAACAATGACAGGCCGGAAAAAATTAAGCACTGTAACAGAATCCTTCTCCAGGCTGAACCCTAAATTGGAAAAACTGGAACTTACCTCTGCCTCATAAAACAACTAAGAAAGGACATTCTTTTTAAAGAAAACGATGAGGGGAATTTTTATCTGGTCAAGGAAAGCTCTGCTTCTGAAGGCCACCATGTGATGAATGGAAACAACGAAGCAGAAGACTGGAATTTTCCCTATTGGAAGACAATCCAGGAATCTCCAAGCCTTCTCCAGAAGTCTGTGGGACCTGGGAAATACTCTATTGGTGGGCGTTTCTACACTCACGACACGACCAATTTCCCTTTTATTCTCACGAAAAGTGAAGGATTATCACAGCTGACTAAGACGGTTTACCATCGCCAGGTTGACAATATTCCAACTGGTGCGGTGCGCGCTTGGCATTGGTACTATTTTTTGAACTGCGCTGAATGTGGGAGATTCCTCGAAGGCAAAGAACCAGAATTACAATCTATTAAGGTAAACATCGATGGTAAGCCTGTGACTGTGAAGTGTTCGGTACCAGCAAGCCGCCGTCCCTACAAGTGCCTGTTGGAAAAGCTTTCAAATAGCACGTCGCAGGGAGAGGTTTGGACCGAGGACAGCCTGGCTTCAGCAATAAGAAGCGTCCGTTCTTCTTTGTTTTGGATCTTTCATCCCTCCCATAGAGATGATCCTTGTAATTACCTCTTGAATTACCACCACGCGCTGCAAAATGAAAACAAAGAGATAACCTTTTTTCAAGTCGCTGTTGTTCGAAGCGAAAAGTTTCAAGATTATGTAAAGACCTGGGGAAAGATGCTTGTCATTTTCCAGTTACCAGATCAACTACCTATGGAAGGTGAAGATGAAGATGTCGGACCAAGTGAAGGAGGGATTGGATACGCCAGGCGGTTTATCCAGGAAATGGCATTTGCCCTTAAGCTGGAGTACGTTTATGTGATCGATGACAATGTAGCCGTAATGTCAGAAGCACTTGTCAGCCCTGATGAACTGGCGACTTGTAACGATACAGTTATTAGAAATGACTACGGTGTCATTCGGATGGAACCCTGCTCTTTCTGGAGGCCACTAAATTATCTCCAGAAGATAGTGCGTGGAAAAGATAAACCACCTGATGCCAGAAAGCCATACGAGGCACATCCGTTAACAGAAGAGTTTGATCGTCAAAATTTGCCGCTGTACAGATACACAGGACCCGCCAAGCTGTTCGGAGACAAGTCTCATGAGAGTTATGGCGTTTTGGGTTTTCTTAGAAGTGTTCCAAACACAGTGAGACCATTTGCTAAGACCCAAGTATACGCTGCTATTTTGCTGAACGTCAAAAGCACTGTAGAAAAGAGAGTGTGGTACCGGCCATGGCCTTGCTGGGAAGACTTACGTTTTAACGATGATTGTGACAAAGAAGGTTTGTCGGTGGTAAAATGCAACCGATTCCACTTTCACAAAGTTCAGTACAATGACTGGATAAACAGCCTTGTCCTTCCAGGTATCTTCCAATGGACAGAAGATAATAAAGTGGAGAAACGACTTCCTGAAAGCATGCTGCCAATCGAATTGGAAGAGGGAATTATCCTTAAGCACCTTCTTCGCCTAGTTAACGAAGACGGTCATGGGAAATGTTTTGAGGGAAAGATTGGATACAGTGACTCGCAGGATAGCCACTCTGATGTCTCTCCAATGAAATTGCTAGAAAGGCTTAGAATAAACGAGCCCGTGGATTCTGCCTTGGCCACGCCGATTCCGATCCTTATTCTTGCTTACTCTCTTCTCGAACTAGAAATAGAAGACCTATCAAAGCTGGAAGAGCTATATTGTCGTGCCGAACAGAAGATTGTTTTCATTGTCAGTGCCAAAGAAGCACAAGATGAATGGAAGAACAACATGACACTTGACTGCCTAGATAGCGGAATTTTAAAAACCAAAACCATGAAAAAAAGAAAGGCTAAATTTTCAGTATTTTCAGCAGCGGACCCTAGTAGACATCTTTTGCGGTGGATTGTGATCGAGGTATCGTTCAAGGGTGAGGACATGAGCATATCAGATGCTACTAATACACCTCAAGACATCAATGATGCAGGGGTGCACGAACTTCCCTCCTCAGACCAATTAGAATCGAGTGTTTGTGAAAAGAGTGTCAGCAAGAGATCAGTGGAAGTGATCGTCGACAGAGCAAAGGAAACCTCACGGCAGACAAGACCGTCGGGAAAAGAAGACGTGGAAGAGATGGTTGTTGATCCAAACACATTTGCTAATCAGCTGGAGCCTGAACAGCACACAGTGGTTTCGTTTCTGCCCAGCGAACCAGGGTGCAGTAAACGGGCTACGAATAATACTACACCTGTAACAAGTAAAAAGAAGAAGATCGAAGACGGCACTTGCAACTCTACCTCTACAAAAACCGTGAGGCCTAAAATGAAAGTGACTCTGGGTAAGAGTGCCGAGACCGAGGAGAAGGAGGTTCCTCCAGCAGTACAGCCAGGTCAATCGTCAACCAGAGACGCCGCCAGAGGGACAGAGGCAGGGATTGTGCAGTCTGAGCCACCAGAAGAAGTTGTAGCATCTACACTTACTCTTTCTCATTCTGTTAAAAGGAAGGCACCCAAAGGAGCACTTCAGCAGGATGTGGAAAATGACGTTCCTCCTGCAAGTAAACGAACCAAAAGTCAGATTACAGGGCTCACTCCAGAAGACCCGGCATACATTGGAGGCGCAAGTGAAGTTACACGAGCGATAGTTGAGCTTTGGAGGGAAAAAATGAAGCAGAAGGACAACAAAGATATCGATCCCGAGAAGGTCAAAGCTAAAATGGAGAACTTTGAAACTGAAGATTTAGAAAGACTTGATGGTGAAGGCTTCTCAGCTTTAACTAAAGCTTGCTCACTTCCTTCCATGAGTCCACGTATTGTAAGCTATCTTCTTAATAAAAAAATGGTGGACGTCAGTTCTCAGCTACCTGGCTGGTTCACGACGGGCGACAGAGAGGCTGCAAACTTAATCCCTTTAATGTCGGCCCTGTCTATGGCTTTACTGAGAGGGAATGTGAAATGCGTTTCCACCTTCCTGCAGAGGAAAAGCGTAATTAAATTCGAAAGTAAAGACCAGAAAGGTAACACCGCTTTGCATTATTGTGTGTCAACTCGAGAAGCATTCGAAAAGCTCTGGCCAAATTATGAGAAGATGAACTGGCGTGATATGACAAATGACGAAGGAAAGAACCCCTGCGATGATGCTAAAGAGAAGTATGAGAAGTCCAGTCCTACGATAGAAACAAAGAAAAAATAAGTTACCTCAAACAAAACTCGAGAAGCTCTTGAATTTGCCATCAACAAAATGGACCCAGAATGGTTGAAAAATAGGTATGTTCTTTTTTCTTATATTACAAGATAAATGCTTCGCTCGAATCTAGGCTGGACCCTACCCATATGACACAAACATAAAGATTACGCACCTACATTGTAAACCGGTAAGGCCTGTTAAAAACGTCGTGCTTGGGCCGTGATTAAATTCGACTTTAGCACCTTTCATACGATGTCGTCTTTCTACTGTTGTATAGCACACCAGCAGCACAACTTTGTTTCACTGAAACGTCGAACCGGCGTGCGAACTCAATTCATAAGTCATAAATAGGTAGGATGACATTTGATAAGTTGACGAAACTTTTTTTTTTATGTTTTGGGCAATTGTTATTTTATTCGACTTAATTAAATTGGACGCCTAAACCAAGTCGTGCTACAATCGAGCCACCTTAAAAGTCGACGTTTGAAACGGCCTGAGATGACGCTCGTTGCAAAACTCCGGTTATATCCCCTTGTTGGATTTGTTGTTTGGTACCAACACGAGTTGGGTCAAAATGTTTTTGCTGCATCTGCATACCGAATTTATTCTTAAAGCACTGTCCTGTAGACACCTGATATACGTCGCATCATGTTTAATTCTGGAATGGGTTTGGGACTAAACGATTAAACTAACTTTATTACTTTGTTTCTATGCTATTGCTCTCGCTTTTGAGAAGAGAAAGAAAAAACAGAAAGAAAACGAAAGAATCCGTGATCATGTTTTGCTGCGCAGGCGCTGATCACGTAACCACAGTCTGAAAAAAGGTTATTAAGTTAAAAGGAAAAGTTTATACTTCTGTTACCCACTCTTCGATATTTGAAGCTTGAACAATTTATTCAAGTACATTGTAAGGAAGTTTTTGTTTTGGTTAAGATGACGTTTTAAGGGAGAAAAATCTATATATTTAATGATATCTTTTAGGAAAACAAGAAATGGTCACGCATACGACGTGTACAACACTTTGCGATTAGTAAGACTTCACTTTTAATCAGGGTCAATAACAAAGAGTTTAATTTATTTTTCTCGGCAAAGCTTTTTTATAACGTCAGTGAAAACTTTGCTATGTTTGCATATCCTGATAAAAATACTCAAAGGATCGGGAGAATTCACGAAAGTTATGCAAAGCCTCGATTCTATCCGCCTCGCATTTGCGTAACTGTCGTAGAAAAAGAGATGAAAAGTGGACGCCCTATTTCTGAATTGCTACGTCAATACACCGCTTATACGAGTTGTGCAATTTTATTTCACTCAGGCAGACTGTAGTCATAGATTGAGGTGTTTGAGGACGTTGGACTTTTCCGGCCAGACCCTGTTCAAGCAACCACTTTCTCCACTGTCGAGCTTCATTCATCAGTACCTTCATCGCAGCCTTGGTTTGTTTCTGTGACAGTTTTTCTTGTACTCCGCCTGACTGTAGACAAGTTAGGCCCCGTTTATAGGAAAAAAGTTGTTCCAGTAAAGAGAGTCACCCTCCCAGCCGAGTCAACTTTAGCGAACGTTTATATGCGAAAAAAAGCTGACCCTTTTGAACGAGCCAAGAGCGTTCACACATGCTCTGATTAGGGACCTTAAGATCCAACGACGCGGACGACAACGAAAACGTCAAAAAAACAATAGGTTTTATTAGCAAAACAACAACTTCGCACGTGCATCAGACTTTTTTGTACGTTTCTTTCCCGTTTTTGCACGACTACGACGTGAAAATGCCTAATTTCGGGTTTTATGGAGAACGTAAAAAACCAACGACGAAATTTTATTTCTCTTTTTGAGCTTGAATATGGTCTCTTGAAATTCAACTCCAGGAGGGTTCGCCTACAATTGACAAAGTAAGTGGGTAGGAATAATCGCTATAAAGACTGAAAGAACGCAAATTCACTTTTTAAGCGACGTTCTTGTCGCCGTCGCGTCGTTGGATCTGAAAGTCCCTATTAGAGCCATTTATACGAGGAAAAATAAGACGCGTCTTACATAAGACGCGTCTTAAATAAGACGCGAACTGTACCATTTATACGAGCATGTCATATCTAATAAGACGCGTCTTAGCTAAGCCGCGTCTTATTTTAGACGAAATGTGCCGTTTATACGGAAAGTTCGCGTCTTATTTAACACACGTCTTATGTAAGACGAGTCTTATTTTTCCTCGTATAAATGGCCCTATTGTCTCGCCTTGACGGAGTCGACGCGGCTCAGCAAGATTAAGTTTTTAAATCGAGAAATGTAAACGGTTCACCACGTTTATTAAGGAAATGTAGGAAAAATTGGCTCGCCTGTGGTAACTCGGGTAGGTGAGTGACCCGGCTTCTACCCGGGACAAGTTTTCTCTTTAACTATAAAACGGTACCTTTGCTATCCTCGTATACCCTGTGAGCAGAGGTTTCCGGGGCTTGCATGGCTTTTAGGGTTTACGAAGTCGTTTGCGTGGCTTGTCTGTCGCGTAGTTGGTTTATTTACGCCCCGTATTGACTTCGTAAACGCTAAAAGCCATAAAAGAGAGAAACCTCTGCTCGCAGTGGGTAATCCTCACAACACTGTGAGGGGTAAATGTCAGGGAAGTTAAAGACCTACGACCTTGATATAGCATTGGGTACTTAAAGGAAACCTCCTCCATTATTTTCAAAACAATGACCTTGAACTGTCAAAATTTCAATTCGTTTTATTCACAAATTAAAAGAAAAGGGAGGTGGGGGGGAGGGTATCAATACTAGCTGCTTTTGCTTTTTATAGTATCAACAAATTTAATCAAATGTCGTCTTAGAAGTTTAAGATGGCTGTGCGCATACGTACTCTTGCTATTTTTTCCTGTCTTTATGAGAAAAAGAAAAGGTCATATTCGATTTATCAAAATTCGAAAATAATTCCGTAGCTTAAATTTTTACTATTCCCCTTCTGGGCTCAAAGAAAACCAGGCAAAATATAGAAATATGTGTAAAGCCTCCGGGACTTCCGCTCCTGGTCAAACGTTGACCATTGAAAAAGTCGTAAAAACCAATAAAGAATTTTTGCTATGTGTTTTTAAAGTCTAGACGATCGGTGATAATTCAGCTTACTTTACGCAAGAGTTTAAATTACACGTGGAAAATTCAAAAGCAAAATCAGCTGATAGCTTTGTCCATTTTCCGTTACATCTTAATTTTCTTTCTCCTTCTTATAACAATTAAGAATTCCCTTGTGCCAATGTAACTTCGTTGTAATAGTCATAACGGCCCCCTCTCTTGTTGGGTTCCCAGTTATCTTAAGCTACGTGCAAATGGACGCAACAACTCCCAACATTGTTGGGCCAACAATGTCGGAAGATGTTGCGTTCGTGTTGGTGATGGTGTACAGACGGATGCAACAACTCCCAACAATGTTGGGACCTGCAGTGTATCGTGGGAAGGATACAACCCACGAAACTTTTTTAAACACTTTAAACTTGGAGCTTGTGTGGCTCTAACAGTGTTGGAAGAGCTGTGCAAACGGATCCAACGCCTCGACGATCACGGACCAAAAGAAATGTCGGGAGTTGTTCGCTCAAAAGTTTGACTGGTCTCAAACTTCGCTTCGCGCTACAGCATGCAAAAGAGTGTGAAAACGGACGCAACATGTAACACCCAACAATGTTGCGTCCGTTTGCACGGGGCTATACGGAGCTTGCTTTTTATTGTTGAAGAGTTTGTAAGAGTTGTTAACATGCTTTTTATTATTGAAACGTCTGCTAAGGTTGAGAGCGCAAATTGGGCACCGGAAGTCGCGTTTGGTCCGTTTCGCGCGTTTCAGTCGTCAACTGACGCTTCAGTTCTGTTGCTCTCAGCTAAATCAGCCTAATTATATAGACAGCGATGACGTCATTAGAACTACTACCGCGCTTCACGATTTTTCCTTCCTATTCCAAGTGAGGATTTTACAGTTTAAAAAAGGGGAGGAAACGAAACGTCTGCTGTTTATATTTAAATGACGCCATCGTAAGAATTGTCCATCATGTTAATTAGATTTGTAAAGGTTTTGAACTTTTTTGTGGTTTAGCAAGTCTTATTAACAAAGAATCCATAATAGTCACTTGGCATTTGTTAGGTTAACTTTAATTGTTGAATTGACCATGGAATGTTTCTTATATTCTCTGATACATTTTATTTATTATTTATTTATTTATTTATAGATTCGTACAATGTACAGGGGAGAGAACAATAGGACACGTAGTCCCCTACTTGGTTCACCCTCCTAAGGGTGAACCAAGTAGGTTCACCCTTAAATGTGGCTTTAGAACATTGCTGATCTAGCATAAAAAGCGCCAGACACAGTTGTATTTGTGCATTCTCGTTCGTAAAGGTACCCTGGTCCCAGAGGTTTTTCTTGAGATTTTTCTTCGCGAAAGAGAGAGCGAGCCGTCACAGTCTTTCGCGAAGAAAATTTAAAGAAAAACCTCTGGGACCAGGTTATTGCAAAGACCCATGTCAAAGCAAACTGCTTTGGGTGACACCTTGCAAGCAAATTAAAGTGTATCATTGGAAGAAATAATTGGCGAATGCACCACCTCGAGAGCGTAGTTGTAGTTATACCATTTTTATATTGTTTCTATTAGGCCCGGTTCATACACCGAACTTTTCATGAGTCGAACCTGATACATTGAATTTAGTACATGAAAAGTTCGGCGTCTGAACCAATTAGGTACGCCTGATTCAATTTGGAACGGCTCAGCGGTTCTTTTCGCCTAGCGCGGCCGGGAATTTCGCCTTTGGAGCGACTTTGGAACGGTTTTGATTTAGACGCCGAACTTTTCATGTAGCGAACCTAATGTATAAATTATTATAATGTATTTTGTAAGCAGTTTGACCGAAATGAGCATTTTTTGCGTTTTGAACTTAGTTCAGCTGCAATTAAGATCGGCATCTGAATCAGTTCAGCCGGTCTTAATAATTTGGGTCGGCCTTGATTCGAATTAGGTTCGGTTCATGAAAAGTTTGGCGTCTGAACCGGGCGTTAGTGCTTTTATAATTTCGGAAATTTAACAAACATTTTGTACAGTACTGGTGTTAGAGATGTTTTTTATGCTATTTTTATTGTTGTATTGTTTTATTGCTTTCTTTACAAAGTCTTAGATTTTATTAGAGTTTGAATTAAACATGTTTCCATCATTCATTATCGTCTCATTCCGTAGGGAACGAAATCCCTTGGGACAGAAGCAAAGCCTCTTGTAGCGTACTAACTCAGTCGGGGCGTCTTCCTCCAATAAACGCCGCATTAGGGGCGGGGGGGGGGGGGGGGGGGGTTGAGGGTGCGGTAGGTAGATACATGACATATGTATTTCCATTGATTTCAACCACTTTCTTTCTTTTCTTAGCAGATTTTCCTTCTTTAGTTTTTTTTCTATTTCTTTACAAACATGTTACTTTAGGTTCATATGATAGAACAACTATTCACAAGGACTGTAGCAAATCATATTTTCTTAGGTTAAGCACTCTTTCAATGAGGAATGTTGAGCTGCAATGTACTTGTGGATTCCAGTTCAATTTTATGCGGACCATTGAACTAATGTAAACAATAGTCGCTATGGTAAAATTATACCACTGTTCAATTATCTTAAAGTTCACTTGTTTAGCGCTGCAAATTTGGTGAAATTCTCTCAAAATGTGCCGGATTCTCAAGTGTAATAAGATTCCAATTTTGACATTTTCAACTGCGAACAAGCGAGCTTGACATTACGTGGTTTTTATTTGCAACTTAAAATATTTTAAAATGGTATGGAATATCTCCCAATTTACAGATCTTGGTTAAAGTAAACATCCATTGTTGTAATTTCTGCTGTTTTAACACCGCGAACTGCATTTACGGTCCTCTGAGTTTCCAGTAACGTCCGTAGTTAATTTATGGATAAGTTTTAGCCAATCATTTTCAATGAAGAAGATTAACACCCTTTGTAAATCTACAACAACCTTAGATTTTCAAACTGTAATTTTAGTACTTTCCTAACTGTTAAACTGGGATCTAAAAACCATTTTGACAAAGTAATTATCTCGACGGTTTCATGCTTATAAGGCTGTTTCAACCAATCAGATTAGACTTACATCAGTATTAGTTTACACTAAGCAGATGGTTTTCTTGGTGATGTAAAAAATGGGTGTGGCACTGAACTACCAGAGAGAATTGTAAGAACAAGAAGATACAAAGTGAATAAATAACCAGTGAGTCAAGAATAAGTTGTCTTTGAGAAAAGACTACAGCTAGTCCCTGTCAAAAAGTCTTTTTACAATATGTTTTCTGTATTCAGTTTACACGCAAAGGGTTGCACTTGTCCCAAGGGCTAGGGTCTTCCTAGTACTAGAGTCTTAATTCCTAACTGAGAGATCCAAGAACTATGTAAACTGCCTTCGCTAGGAAGATCCTAGTACTAGAGACAAGCCAGAGAAAAATGGCGGCGGGTCGTTGAGTGAGTAATCAAGGCAATAAAGGCCGACCATTTGGTTTGGCGTTAGCACGAGCTGATTATTGAAATAATTCTGAATAAAAGTAGTTATTAACGCCAGTAAAGAGACTCCACAAGAGGGCCCAAATTGTATTTTTGTTTTTATCTCCCGCCATCTTTAATTCACTCTCTACTGGGAACACCACAGTGACCGAAATCTCGGCATGTAAACCCAACGAAACGTTGTTCCGCCTTCTAGGATCTTCCTGGTACTAGCTAAGAATCTTCTTCTGCAAGTAAGCGAATGATGATGGGAAATGCTTGTACATGTCACTATGCCTTTGGTAAAATCACTTTGAGTGAAATTCTGGTATTAAAGCTTTTTAATAGGAGTGTTCTTGGAATTTTCCGAACAGCCTCCCCGCCATACTTATTTTAGAGAACTCCCCGGGATAATCTTACAAAATCAAAATTAATTCCTGCTACTGTGCGTGGTTTTGCCGAGTTTTCAATTACAGATGTCCACGTTACGGTTTGCCTTTCTTCATCGTTCAATTTTAAATCGACCGCACCAAAAAGACAATATGCAAAGTGCACTGTTTTGATTTACATTCTCTGTAAACTATATAAGGTTCATAAAAGTAAACCAGCTGAAGTAAATTAGTATTTTCCAGTCGGATGTCATGCTTTTAAGAGAATTGTTGCTGATCTCAGGATACAAAGATGAAGAGTAGTTAAAAAGCCCCCATTGCTTGTGAACAGGTTGACAGAGATAACAATTAAACCACGCCCGTTCCTTTATTATCCTTTCTTGGTAAAAAAAGAAACATTGTTCTGCAACAATTCTTCTTTTCAATGTTAAAGACGGCTTCCGACGAACACCACACTGAAGTGAGACACATTACATTGCAAAAAACCAGGATATAGAGGGACTAAAAGGCCCTGTAAAGAGTCATTAAATTTGTTCTTAAAGCGCTAGCACGTATCGCTAGCACGTATTGCACAGTCACAGACTACATAGGAAAGGGACGGGCGGATCTGGCCAACAGACCACACATGGCGTTTATTTTAACTTTTTTCGATTCAAGGACGTTGTCGGCATATTGTCACGATTTCCTCGAAAATACATGTTAAACAAAGGAACGATGGTTTTCAGGGTTATCAGTGGAAGGACCCAAGTTGTTCATCCCAATCAGCCCTGCTTGCTAATGCAAAAGGCACGCCGCACGGGGCCCTCTGCACAGGACTACGATGGATATCGTCAGGAATCGTTGGGACCCCATTGATAACTGACAATCCTTCAAGAATAAGGCGATTAGCCTGAGAAAAAATGTCTTACTTAATAATGTCTGAAGTTTTGTAGGGGGCTAGGGTGAATGGTTATTTAGTGTTACCTGTTTTCGAAGGCTTATGAATAATGATCTTGAAAAACCACGGTAGTTAAGTTTGGGGAAGTGAGGATATTTGTTGTGGTTCAATTTTATCCTTGGTTTAAATTTTATTTTCTTTGTTTTGGGGTATGGTAATCTGTGATAATGAGTTTAGAACAAAGGGAAATAAAATTTAAATCATGGGTAAAATTGAACCACAACATATTTTTGCCATCAAAGCAAGAGAAATAAACACTGTTACAAAACAGTGAGTAATCTATCTTCTCGTCGATCGTATAGTAGCCCATGTTTTCAGCAAAGTATCATGCTGGAAGCCATTTTTTATTACTTTTATTTTTCATTTGTATTTGTCGTTCCTTCCCGGAATGATCATGATTGTCGATATGTCTCTTCATGTTTCTTGTGTGCCAGAAACATTTACAGCTATACCAGATTTAAAAGTTCCTTCACTTTTTCCTCGAATCACTTTGTTCATATCGGGTAAAATGCATCCAGGCCAATACTGAAAAGGAAAATGGAAAATACGAAGGAACTTCCGGAAACTTTCCATCTTTATTTTTCAAGTAAGCTACATTTAGTGTAGCTAAGCGGTGCTGTCACACGTAGTTGCTGATTCATGCAGCTAAAACTGGAGTCTCGGCTAAAGTAAAAACACGCGTGCAAGAACCTAGTGGTTTAAGAACCTGCTGGCAGAAATATGCCTGCAGGTTTAGCCAAGCAAAATCAAGCAGGTCCTTATATGGGGGTTCACGTTGAATCATGATAAACATTTTAACTAAGGAATTTCCACCTTAAACATGTTATCATAATTACAATCATAGCCTATGATTTTCTGAATAGAACTCTGCAGAAACAGAGTTCTTAATGAGACCTGAACATGGTTCCATGTAGTAAAGAACCTAAAGCAACAAAAGTATGACTAAACGGAGTGCATGTTCCCTGTATATCAAGGTTCATACAGCTGAGTTACTTCAAATGAGATAAAAGCCATATTTTATTCATTGCGGCTGATAGGAAACGTTTGATAAGTGGCCGAACTGAGTTACAAAGCTACTTGGTGGTCTACAAGTTAACAAATTACAATTTAAACCGCACCCATTAATTTATTTGAACTGACGAGAATAATTCAAGCGTTCCAACATCGAACCGTAACAATTTTTAATACCTGTTAATATTTGAGCCAACACGGGCTAAAACCACACCCTGAAAAGAGATTTATTACATAGCAAACAAACCAGAATATCGAAAGATTAAAAGGTCCGGTAAATAAAGATCCAGTAAATTTTGCTCTTAACACAAGTGATGCATTTTTAGAAGGAAGGGTGTGTCAATCTTACAAACCGCAACAGGTTTGTTTACGTTTAGAAAGCTCTTTTCACGAACGTTGGCGGCACTGGAAATTTTAAAAATTCAGACAAACGACGAACCTGGCCACATTATTTATGAATTAAAAATGAAATTAGGAAGAACAGTTACAGACATAACCTAGCTCAAAGACACCTCATTCACGATGTGACATCTATAGTCTCAATGCTATTTTATTTAATTTGTATTTGGTCAGGCACTTTCCGCACAATGTGAAGAAAAGGGGTAAAGCTTTTTTAACAGAAGTTCAAGAACCACACATCAGTTCACACAACAATAATAATCATCCAATGTCCATACTGTATTCCAAGAACTCTTAAGATCCCACCATTTTTCAATCTTGACCTTTCTAAATCAACACACGTCCAGTTCTAAGTTGAATTCCAGGCAATGCTGTAAAATGTGTGATGCTATCTCCAGCGTTTTGATATGAGCCATACCTCCTCATGTCTCCTGTTTGCAGCTGCGTTTGGGAGATTCCGAACGGATTAAATGATAAAGTAAAAAAGAGATTGAGATTTATTCATATGACCTAACTTGCTAGGATACTTAACTCAGACGTAAAAAAGCTGCAATCGGCTGCTATAGGCCTAACTTATCTTTGATAATTTAAAAAATTGTTTAGAGCGACATTCTAACTGAATAATAATTTTGAATGCTACTTACAAAACTTTCGAAAAGTTAGTATACTTAGAACAACTGTCCAATGACTTTTGATCACTCGGCGTTCCGCACAATTACACGTAAGTACAATATACACCATTGAATTTATTGACGCGTGTTAGAAAATTCCATCACATACTTCGGGTAGCTACGGGTGTAGAAGCAACATGCAAGAACTCGGTCAGCATCTTTTGCATGAAAGATAGAGCGCCAATTCAAGGGGATCTGTTTTCAGTTCCGTGTATTTTTGCCAATTCTCAGTGCTGAATACTTAGTAGAATGCATATTTTAGTGACCTACAACATACAACTTTACTATCAGCAAATTTTAGAAAGTAACCTGATTTATTTACTGCCCGGTATGATTATACTGACTTCTGTGGGTTTATGGAGAGCGGATTTGAAAGATAACTTTTCCTACACGACATTTAATCTCTTTTAACCGCACAGGTAGCCCAAGCTCGAAATATAACCATCAGCATTGTTGCGTCAGGGGCACCCAACGGGAAATTTTGAGAAAAAGACCTAAAAGCAACAACAAAGCATGAATAGAGCTTTTTGAAGCCATTTAAAGCATTTTGGGAGATAGCTGGCAAAAAATTCATCTGTTCCTCACTCCCAGCAAGACTGATGGAAGATGACGCAATTCTAGACATCAAATCAATCCCCTCAGACACCCTGAATTGACTTTTTCCCAGCAACACTTTCCTTCCAAGGACATATTATTTCTCCCAAATCTCCCAGGCAGCAAAAATTTGCTTGAATAACAGATATTTTGAGGAGCAGATCCATTGGGTGCCCCTGTTGCGTAACCTTCAAAATAGAACAGGACAAAAAAGGAAATTGTTTCTCTCTCTGTAAGCTTCGTATGTGAAAGGATTTAAACAAAAATTGGCTAATCTCACTTAAGTTGTGTGTTTCCTCTTTCTTGTTTTATTTATTTTATCTGGCTTCGCCTATTACTGAAACAATGAATAATAAATTCTTAATTAGGCAGGGGTGCCACAATAGTGTTGAGCCAGTTACAGTGGTTCCAGAGCTTAAAAGATATGTCAGTAAGAAACAGTAAAGCTACATATGACGGTTAAAAACAGCAACGAAGACGGACAACACGTTATGTGAAACATTACATGACGGACAAATTGTTTTCCAGGATCGTGGGTTCTCTGGGTCGTAGTTACGTTCTAAGGCATCCACGTAGTACTTATGCATGATGGATTTGAATTGACTGATCCGAAGGTTGCATGAAAGTTGAAGGTCATTTGCTAGCGTGTTCCAGATTCTGGTGGTTCTGTTGAAAAAAGATCTCTGAAAAGTGAGAAAATTACATTTCCTTGAAATTAAGTGAGTTACATCAAGGTTGCTGTTAGATCTGGTAGTGCGAGTAACTACGAATTGCGGGTAAACAGAGGGACTAACTCTAACTGTGCCAGTTACAACTTTGAAAAGAAAATCATGTCTAAAAACTTGGCGGTGCCAATAGGAGATTAGTAATAAGTTAAGTTTCATTAGCGTGTCCCTATATGTTTGGTCACAAATGAATGGTACATCCAGGATATGCTTTGTAGCGCACCTCTGGACACGCTCGAGCTTTCGTATCAGGTCTATTGACTGCGGAGTCCAGACTTGC